>NW_018735502.1:0-17116 GCF_002204515.2 Aedes aegypti | reverse complement strand
TTAATCCCAAGCATAAGGCTCTACTAAGCATTAAGCACGCACGCACGCCTCACCATCCGATCCAAGTAGGCAATCGAGCAGAGACAAACCGCGACTCCGAGCCATTCGTTATCTGATAGTTATTGGCGTAAGCATTTTCAATTTTAATTTTACTATTTCCGGCGCTCGGTTTCATTAATGAATCGATGCGGCGGAAAAGGGACTGCGATTGTGACGAACGAACTTTGGGTACGCAAAATGCCTGTATATTGGATGCAGTTTGTATTCCCCTCGCGTGTCCGAAGCTGTTTGCGACGATGCTTGTTGCGTAAAAACCGGTGAGGAGGCTTATTCGGAGGCGGAACGGTTTGTGGTCATACATATGTATGAAAGTGTAATGAAGCAGAAAAATATTAAATAATATGAAACATTGGACGACGACGACGGCTCGGCTATGACGATGAAAAGCGATGGTCGTTGTCGGGATGAGACGGCCGTTTGGTCGAACGCGACTTGATCTCGGCCTGCTTAGCAGTCCAACGCGCGTCGCGTGGTGATTGAGCGTAATGAGAGATGGCAATTGTCATCGTTATGGTTTGTGATGATTGTCCGTTCTGTACTCTTCGGATTCCGCACAGAGAGCTCATTCAAGCAAAAAACCCGAGCATCAAGTATACTATAGTATGCCATGACGAGGACGATTGTTTGTTGCCGGCGTCGCGATTGCTAAGCAACTCAACGAGAACGGGTTGCTGAGATGTGATGGCCAGATGTGCTTCCTCGTCCCCCTCCCCTTCGCCGATCTCTGGTTTTACGTTCATTCATGAAAGATTGGTCGAGTGCGGCAGCGCGAAACTTTTCCTCTTCCCTGTTCGAAAAAGGCCACAATTCGCAACGGTCGCATAATGACCGCAAATAAAAGCGACCGGCAAAAATCATGGTATTCGCTAAGTTCAACTTTTAACACTGGAGTTGTTCCTATCTAACATTTAGGAAAGGACACGGAAACAAAAAACAAACAACCCTTGAGTTTAACTAATCGGTGTTGAAAAAATTTCATGAACCGGAAAAAATGTTTTTTGAACTTGAACCAACGAGAAATATTTAAAAATTGTGTAAACATGTGTTTCTGGCCTAAACTTAAGCGTTTGGTACTAAAAATTGGGACAGGGCCTTAGAACTCTATTGTACATCATAGGTTTTATGGTGTCTGAATAGGTTCACTATTAAATTAATTGTATTTTTTATTCGGGACTGTAAATGTGAAGCTCTCTTTTTGTTTGCTATTGCGTACCTTGTGTGCGAATATTTATGGATCTTGGGAATGATTTATGGACGTTTGTGTGCTTGATGGGGCCCTGATTCTGGCCTCCGGGGACACGAGGCGACGGCATCAAGAGAAAGGGTTTTAAGTTGAGTGCGAGCAGGTTCTTTGGTCTGCAACAATGTTGGTCTGATAGTATCAGGAAGAAGGTGAATCAAAGTTGGCGATGATTTGGAAAATTTGTGAGGAGTACTAGATTTGTACTTTTCGAATCGAATCGAATCGAAATCGAATCGAAATCGAATCGAAATCGAATCGAATCGAATCGAATCGAATCGAAATCGAATCGAAATCGAATCGAAATCGAATCGAAATCGAATCGAAATCGAATCGAAATCGAATCGAAATCGAATCGAAATCGAATCGAAATCGAATCGAAATCGAATCGAAATCGAATCGAAATCGAATCGAAATCGAATCGAAATCGAATCGAAATCGAATCGAAATCGAATCGAAATCGAATCGAAATCGAATCGAAATCGAATCGAAATCGAATCGAAATCGAATCGAAATCGAATCGAAATCGATCGAAATCGAATCGAAATCGAATCGAAATCGAATCGAAATCGAATCGAAATCGAATCGAAATCGAATCGAAATCGAATCGAAATCGAATCGAAATCGAATCGAAATCGAATCGAAATCGAATCGAAATCGAATCGAAATCGAATCGAAATCGAATCGAAATCGAATCGAAATCGAATCGAAATCGAATCGAAATCGAATCGAAATCGAATCGAAATCGAATCGAAATCGAATCGAAATCGAATCGAAATCGAATCGAAATCGAATCGAAATCGAATCGAAATCGAATCGAAATCGAATCGAAATCGAATCGAAATCGAATCGAAATCGAATCGAAATCGAATCGAAATCGAATCGAAATCGAATCGAAATCGAATCGAAATCGAATCGAAAATCGAATCGAAATCGAATCGAAATCGAATCGAAATCGAATCGAAATCGAATCGAAATCGAATCGAAATCGAATCGAAATCGAATCGAAATCGAATCGAAATCGAATCGAAATCGAATCGAAATCGAATCGAAATCGAATCGAATCGAATCGAAATCGAATCGAAATCGAATCGAAATCGAATCGAAATCGAATCGAAATCGAATCGAAATCGAATCGAAATCGAATCGAAATCGAATCGAAATCGAATCGAAATCGAATCGAAATCGAATCGAAATCGAATCGAAATCGAATCGAAATCGAATCGAAATCGAATCGAAATCGAATCGAAATCGAATCGAAATCGAATCGAAATCGAATCGAAATCGAATCGAAATCGAATCGAAATCGAATCGAAATCGAATCGAAATCGAATCGAAATCGAATCGAAATCGAATCGAAATCGAATCGAAATCGAATCGAAATCGAATCGAAATCGAATCGAAATCGAAATCGAATCGAAATCGAATCGAAATCGAATCGAAATCGAATCGAAATCGAATCGAAATCGAATCGAAATCGAATCGAAATCGAATCGAAATCGAATCGAAATCGAATCGAAATCGAATCGAAAATCGAATCGAAATCGAATCGAAATCGAATCGAAATCGAATCGAAATCGAATCGAAATCGAATCGAAATCGAATCGAAATCGAATCGAAATCGAATCGAAATCGAATCGAAATCGAATCGAAATCGAATCGAAATCGAATCGAAATCGAATCGAAATCGAATCGAAATCGAATCGAAATCGAATCGAAATCGAATCGAAATCGAATCGAAATCGAAATCGAATCGAAATCGAATCGAAATCGAATCGAATCGAAATCGAATCGAAATCGAATCGAAATCGAATCGAAATCGAATCGAAATCGAATCGAAATCGAATCGAAATCGAATCGAAATCGAATCGAAATCGATCGAAATCGATTCGAAATCGAATCGAAATCGAATCGAAATCGAATCGAAATCGAATCGAAATCGAATCGAAATCGAATCGAAATCGAATCGAAATCGAATCGAAATCGAATCGAAATCGAATCGAATCGAAATCGAATCGAAATCGAATCGAAATCGAATCGAATCGAATCGAAATCGAATCGAAATCGAATCGAAATCGAATCGAAATCGAATCGAAATCGAATCGAAATCGAATCGAAATCGAATCGAAATCGAATCGAAATCGAATCGAAATCGAATCGAAATCGAATCGAAATCGAATCGAAATCGAATCGAAATCGAATCGAAATCGAATCGAAATCGAATCGAAATCGAATCGAAATCGAATCGAAATCGAATCGAATCGAATCGAAATCGAATCGAAATCGAATCGAAATCGAATCGAAATCGAATCGAAATCGAATCGAAATCGAATCGAAATCGAATCGAAATCGAATCGAAATCGAATCGAAAATCGAATCGAAATCGAACGAATCGAATCGAAATCGAATCGAATCGAATCTGAATCGAATCTAATCGAATCGAAATCGAATCGAAATCGAATCGAAATCGAATCGAAATCGAATCGAAATCGAATCGAAATCGAATCGAAATCGAATCGAAATCGAATCGAAATCGAATCGAAATCGAAATCGAATCAAAATCGAATCAAATCGAATCAAAATCGAATCGAAATCGAATCGAAATCGAATCGAAATCGAATCGAAATCGAATCGAAATCGGAATCGAAATCGAATCGAAATCGAATCGAAATCGAATCGAAATCGAATCGAAATCGAATCGAAATCGAATCGAAATCGAATCGAAATCGAAGCGAAATCGAATCGAAATCGGTTTGAAATCAAACGCTGACTGGATCCAAGCCACCTGTGCAAAACAAGTCATCTTCATTTTTGCTCGCCTCCTTCGTTGTGCGCTCTTCAGCGATCAGGTTGATCTGTTTCAGATTAATCGATCGATCCCTTCGCCTTCGTCCCTTGATCTGCTATTGAGGCTTCGTGAGATCCAGTTCTGTCGCACCGAGGCGATAGCCTGATCGAAACCCGTTGTTTCAGAAGACGATCGATGACGAAACCAGTTCTACGGGAAATGCGAGCTGGCCCGAAGTCGAGAGGCGGTCGTCATAGGATGGCGCCCGAGGTCTCGACTTTTGCATAACAATCCCTTCTTCTCGGCCTTCTTTGCTGCTTCCGCAGAGAGAAAGAGATCTATTTATAAACTCAGAAAAACGAATGAAATATTATTATTAGCGGTGTGTTCTGAAAGTAAAGTTTGACAGTTGGTTTCGAATCGGCGATCATGGGAACGTAGTAACCCGTTTTTTCCACGTAACTCGGCCAACTGAGATGAGGCGAGGTTTATTGACGCGTTTTCGCGTCGACTTCGTGTCTTCGGCAAACCGGTAATGAAGATAAAACCTTCCATTGATTCCATTCATTAAGTCGTTTGGTTTTTGGAGGGTTTTGTTTTCTCGACTTTTTTCGCGATTTGTGCTCGGCACTAATTTATCGGGAAGCTGCCCATTGGCGATTTCCTTCCCACGGAGAGTGGTTTCGAGTTGCGAGTGCGAGTGTCCAACAGCTCGAGGCCCCAATTTGAAAACCAAATTAGCCCCCCAAAAAGAGGTCCACTTTAAATGTATGCAAAATCCAGCGGTCGCCCCTCTTTATCTCCCCATTATCTGTCCTTTCACCCAGTGCTGGAGTCGTTTGCGCCGCCAACTGCGACCGGGGCCTTCTGCTGACGTTTTTTGTTCGATCACATCAGCATTGGAAAACAACAAACCAGCAAACAAAGATTGAGGTTAGGTGCTCGTCGAAAGGGGACGCGACGGTATTACGTGTGATGTTCGAATGGTTCGGTCGCGTGGAGCAAAAATACGCTTTCATTCATGAAACGGTTGTGGCCCCCATCGACCAGGCCAGCCTGCTTCTTCCCCTCGTAGTCGTCGTCACACGTTCATTCATGGATTCGGTCCCTGAGTTGAAACCCAGAGACGGGGAACGGTCGACCAGAGAGACGGTGGACGCGCGGAAAACGATAATTTATTCTAATCGCTATTTGAGATATGGACGCGTACGGCATCAGCACACGGCCACCAAACCGGGTAAAGGTGACACCCTGTACGAGGGGGCTGGGCAGAGGGGGGAACGAGGGGTCCATTGAACAACGTGATTAAAATTCAACATGGCTGCTGTTTGATTGGGAATAGTCACGGCTTGTGGTGGCGCTGCTGTACCCTCCACCGTTCTTTTGTTTCGATCACACAGATTGGATGTCATAAATTTTAACCATCCCCTCACTCCCCTCCCCCCTCTTAAATCGATGGACGGCGGAACAACACCGGAGATACGACACGTTGATTCATTCATTCACAGAAACCTCTGCCAGGGCCTGGGGTCCGATCGTCGATTCCCTTTTGTCCTCCTCATGTGATAATTTCGTTTCGTTCGTACGTTTCTGTTTCTGCAGGTTTAGCATAAAATTAATGAAATAAAACAAAAAACGAAACGGAGAAAGAAATTTGAAATTAAAATCTGAAGCCTTTATGTGCCAACCGGACAGCATTGCGTTCTGTGCTCATCGCAGTAGGCCAATCAACGAATCAAACCACTTCTCCATCATAGGGGCCTGCTTCGATTCGATTCCGATCGATATTTACCTCCTCAGATAATATCGGAGCTTCTCCTTCACCAGTTTAGTTTTTATGATAATTCAGTGATTTCCAATTAATGCATAAAAGATAGGCCACCGGTTGAACCGAAACGGTGGTTGGGACTTTATGATAAATAAGATGTCGCGTCGGGTTGCTGCGATCTGAATCTGAAACAGTTTATGGGAACTTTGGTGATTTTATATTTGCGTCGTTCGGTCCGGGGTCCGATCAAGTTGGCCGATTCGTAATTCTGGAGATCGCTTATCTTGAGCTGGTTTATTTGTTGTTTTCGAGATGACACGTGGACAGGTTCATTTCGATAGGTTATTTTATTTTTTTCGAAGAGGAAATCGATTAATTAGCGATAACGGAGCGCACCGATGGGGTCGCAAGTCGTAAAAGAAATTTTGTCATCAACTTTCGTTATTATATCGGACAGGCATAATAATGATGGCTATTAAATTTGAAACAGTAACTTTATACAGTCCTGAAAATTTCAGATAAACATAGATGGCGCTTGCTGTGATCATCTGAAAATGTTGCAATTAACGGTGATTTTGGGTGCTTCTTAATTTGACCAATAGCCATCAAAAAGGCATTATCAAGTGACGTTTCTGTGTGTAAATTTGTGTACATTTTTGATTTCGATCCGATTCCAATTCAATTTAATTTCGTTTCGATTTCGATTCGATTCGATTCGATTTCGATTCGATTCCGATTCGATTTCGATTCGATTTCGATTCGATTTCGATTCGATTTCGATTCGATTTCGATTCGATTTCGATTCGATTTTCGATTCGATTTCGATTCGATTTCGATTCGATTTCGATTCGATTTCGATTCGATTTCGATTCGTTTCGATTCGATTTCGATTCGATTTCGATTCGATTCGATTCGATTTCGATTCGATTTCGATTCGATTTCGATTCGATTCGATTTCGATTCGATTTCGATTCGATTCGATTTCGATTCGATTTTCGATTCGATTTCGATTCGATTTCGATTCGATTTCGATTCGATTCGATTCGATTCGATTCGATTTCGATTCGATTTCGATTCGATTTCAATTCGATTTCGATTCGATTTCGATTCGATTTCGATTCGATTTCGATTCGATTTCGATTCGATTTCGATTCGATTTCGATTCGATTTCGATTCGATTTCGATTCGATTTCGATTCGATTTCGATTCGATTCGATTCGATTCGATTCGTTCGATTCGATTTCGATTCATTCGATTCGATTTCGATTCGATTTCATTCGATTTCGATTCGATTTCGATTCGATTTCGATTCGATTTCGATTCGATTCGATTCGATTTCGATTCGATTTCGATCGATTCGATTTCGATTCGATGATTCGATTCGATTTCGATTCGATTTCGATTCGTTTCGATTGTTCGATTCGATTTCGATTCGATTTCGATTCGATTTCGATTCGATTTCGATTCGATTTCGATTCGATTTCGATTCGATTTCGATTCGATTTCGATCGATTTCGATTCGATTCGATTCGATTTCGATTCGATTTCGATTCGATTTCGATTCGATTTCGATTCGATTTCGATTCGATTCGATTCGATTTCGATTCGATTTCGATTCGATTTCGATTCGATTTCGATTCGATTTCGATTCGATTTCGATCGATTTCGATTCGATTTCGATTTCGATTTCGATTCGATTTCGATTCGATTTCGATTCGATTTCGATTCGATTTCGATTCGATTTCGATTCGATTTCGATTCGATTCGATTCGATTTCGATTCGATTTCGATTCGATTTCGATTCGATTTCGGATTCGATTTCGATTCGATTTCGATTCGATTTCGATCGATTCGATTCGTTTCGATTCGTTCGATTCGATTTCGATTCGATTTCGATTCGATTTCGATTCGATTTCGATTCGATTCGTTCGATTTCGATTCGATTTCGATCGATTTCGATTCGATTCGATTCGATTTCGATTCGATTTCGATTCGATTTCGATTCGATTTCGATTCGATTTCGATTCGATTTCGATTCGATTTCGATTCGATTTCGATTCGATTTCGATTCGATTTCGATTCGATTTCGATTCGATTCGATTCGATTTCGATTCGATTTCGATTCGATTTCGATTCGATTTCGATTCGATTTCGATTCGATTTCGATTCGATTTCGATTCGATTTCGATTCGATTTCGATTCGATTTCGATTCGATTTCGATTCGATTTCGATTCGATTTCGATTCGATTTCGATTCGATTTCGATTCGATTTCGATTCGATTTCGATTCGATTTCGATTCGATTTCGATTCGATTTCGATTCGATTTCGATTCGATTTCGATTCGATTTCGATTCGATTTCGATTCGATTTCGATTCGATTTCGATTCGATTTCGATTCGATTTCGATTCGATTCGATTCGATTCGATTCGATTTCGATTCGATTCGATTTCGATTCGATTTCGATTCGATTTCGATTCGATTTCGATTCGATTTCGATTCGATTTCCGATTCGATTTCGATTCGATTTCGATTCGATTTCGATTCGATTTCGATTCGATTTCGATTCGATTTCGATTCGATTTCGATTCGATTTCGATTCGATTCGATTCGATTTCGATTCGATTTCGATTCGATTCGATTCGATTTCGATTCGATTTCGATTCGATTTCGATTCGATTTCGATTCGATTTCGATTCGATTTCGATTCGATTTCGATTCGATTTCGATTCGATTTCGATTCGATTTCGATTCGATTTCGATTCGATTTCGATTCGATTTCGATTCGATTTCGATTCGATTTCGATTCGATTTCGATTCGATTTCGATTCGATTTCGATTCGATTTCGATTCGATTTCGATTCGATTTCGATTCGATTTCGATTCGATTTCGATTCGATTTCGATTCGATTTCGATTCGATTCGATCGATTTCGATTCGATTTCGATTCGATTTCGATTCGATTTCGATTCGATTTCGATTTCGATTCGATTTCGATTCGATTTCGATTCGATTTCGATTCGATTTCGATTCGATTTCGATTCGATTTCGATTCGATTTCGATTCGATTTCGATTCGATTTCGATTCCGATTTTCGATTCGATTTCGATTCGATTTCGATTCGATTTCGATTCGATTTCGATTCGATTCGATTCGATTTCGATTCGATTTCGATTCGATTTCGATTCGATTTTCGATTTCGATTTCGATTCGATTTCGATTCGATTTCGATTCGATTTCGATTCGATTTCCGATTCGATTTCGATTCGATTTCGATTCGATTTCGATTCGATTTCGATTCGATTTCGATTCGATTTCGATTCGATTTCGATTCGATTTCGATTCGATTTCGATTCGATTTCGATTCGATTTCGATTCGATTTTCGATTCCGATTTCGATTCGATTTCGATTCGATTCGTCTTCGATTCGATTTGCGATTCGATTTTTCGATTCGATTTCGATTTCGATTTCGATTCGATTCGATTTCGATTCGATTTCGATCGATTTCGATTCGATTTTTTTCGATTCGATTTCGATTCGATTTCGATTCGATTTCGATTCGATTTCGATTCGATTCGATTCGATTTCGATTCGATTTCGATTCGATTCGATTCGATTTCGATTCGATTTCGATTCGATTTCGATCGATTTCGATTCGATTTCGATTCGCGATTTCGATTCGATTTCGATTCGATTTCGATTCGATCTTTCGATTCGATTTCGATTCGATTTCGATTCGATTTCGATTCGATTTCGATTCGATTTCGATTTCGATTCGATTCGCATTTCGATTCGATTTCGATTCGATTTCGATTCGATTTCGTTTCGGATTCGATTTCGATTCGATTTCGATTCGATTTGATTCGATTTCGATTCGATTTCGATTCGATTTCGATTCGATTTCGATTCGATTTCGATTCGATTTCGATTCGATTTCGATTCGATTTCGATTCGATTTCGATTTCGATTCGATTTCGATTTCGATTTCGATTTCGATTTCGATTTCGATTTCGATTCGATTTCGATTTCGATTCGATTTCGATTTCGATTTCGATTTCAATTTCCGATTTCGATTCGTCGATTTCGATTCGATTTCGATTCGATTTCGATTTCGATTCGATCCAATTCGATTCAATCATAAATTGTTGCGCCACACGCACAATCAATCAAGCTAGTTAGCAATCGGAAGACGCCAAGAGCGCCAGGATTAATCGATCATCGCAAACGTCAATTGGGAAATTGATCGATTATCATCATTATCGGCTTGAGCGGGGCGGAATGGTGGGTGCAGAGTGCAATGCGCAGTCGAATTAGTCGAGCAAAAATGAAGTGAGTGGGTGTGCAGTGAGCAATATTCCACCGCCGCCTACTTCGACGCGCGCGATCGAAGTCGGCGGAAAATTGTTTCAATTTTCTCGAAATTATTTCTTCCCAGGCCTACTGCCTGCGATGCCACTATAGTTTGAGAAGTTGGAGCTCTCCAGTGTTTAGAAGAAGCGTGTTGTTTGCAAGAGGTGCTCTCACTCGTCGTCGTCCCATTCTACTATGGTTGTTGTTTAATTTTTCCGATGAATAATTTCGCTCCCCGATAATCGGAGGAGGCATTAACTCGATGATTTGATGATTGATTTATTAACCGAACTCCGCTCGTTACCATCGCCGCGCGCCCACAAGTAGGCAATTTGTGGTTGGATTTCTTTGTCTTTATCTCGCTCGGCGTCCCCCTTGGGATGGAAGAAATGGGCTAATGGGCATGATTTTGTGTTCGGGTGATCGATTTGTATGTCCCAACGCGGGCGAAGAAGAAGCGGTTCCCGTTTCCGGGGGCCCTGGGTCGAGTTCTCTGGCCATCGTCAGGAAATGGGTCGTAAATTATATTATCGATGGATTGCTCTCTTCCTTCTGGTCGGGGTCGATCGGCCAGCCGTCGCCACAAGATGGCGCCCTATTGGCGTAGATTTTTTTTTTGTTTCTAAAATTAATTGGCAAATTCAAATTCATTTCCGATCGCAGCAAGCAATCGATTCCACGCACGTAACGCTTAATGCGTACTGAAGTTGTCACCTCGATCGCAATAATGGTTGTATATCGGCTTGTCTGCACGCACTATAATATCCTTTTACGGCGGCTAATTGACACGTGCTCGGGTTTTATGGCCGTCGGCGCTTGTTCTGCATTTTTTTTGTTGGCTGATTCGTCGACGACTCGCCGTCGGTCTAGTTGGCATTGGAAAATCAAATTCGGCTCCAAAACTTAGCAAACCTGTCGCACTATTCTGTAAGTAAAAGTAAAACATTCTTTCCTGGATTTTTAAGGAACCTTTTTTGCGATCAATGTGAAATGGAAATCGACAAAAGAATCGCCTTTCGCTTTTAATGACTTCCGAAGCGGCGAGACTTCGTCCGGGGGTCGGGCAAAGAACGCACAGGATGTCGCCACCCGTCGTCGTCGACTTCTTCGGTTAAGTATTCGTCACAGGTGGATGGATGAGACACGCACAATTTTTTTTTCTGTGCCATGATCGGTTAACGCCAATAAACATCGGCACGTGAGACGATTCTGCAAAACCGCAACGCGCAAAGGCCTACTCTGGTGGACGGGTTGACCGTCCAGGGCTGGTAGCGGTGAACCCAAAGACAAAATGAACTTTTCATTTTTCACAGCATTCCAAATGTTGCTCCACAGATGTCTCAAGTCACAGAATTTTAGGTATCTGCATGGACATGAAAATCTTTATTTCGTGTTTGGTCAGACAGCAAGACCCATCATGACAAGCGTGTGCCAGAATAAGGACGTAAGTAACATGATTGATTTTTCCTCATCGATCTTCTCTTCAGTGAACAAAGGTGACAAGATCCAAGTTTATTGGCAGTTTTTCACTTCGGGTCGCTGGGTCTTGATGTAATCTTACGTCCTGAGGTGAAATATTCACCCTAATTCTTGTTTACGGCGTATTTAACTTTCGATTGCATCCTATTCGTTCGAATCCCTAGCCCACTTGATATTGCTAGCGTAAACGGGCATTCAAACCGGTTTTAGATCGAAAGAGCATTTGAACAAAATTATATGGCTTGCTTTATCTTTTGAATTACCCCTTTCTGACATTTCTTGCAACACAGCTAAAAACATGTTGTAAATTTTAGTTTATTTCCATGCACATATTTGGAGCATCGAAATAAACTGAAATGTCTACGACAAATCGCTTATTTTTCTATCGAATGCACTTTAAATTTTCACATTTACATCATGTAACATCTTTAGTTGAAAATTAAACGTGATGCTGTAGCAATACATGAATTTGGTTTACCTTTACTACCCAGACAACCAGAATGTACGTATAATGAAATCACCTTTTGCGTTATGCGATGCTTACATGCGCAAAGTTTCACGTATAAGATGATGCGAAAAGGCCTTATACGTACAAAAGTGGAGGCGCTATACGTGCATAATTTGTATGATGAAAAATAACATGCTATGCGAGTGTGTAAATTTTCTTGCGAACTAGTCTGTACTCTTATGTGACTTAATTTATCATAACAAAATTGATTGACAGCTGCTACGGATTGATCTGACTTACTTTGTACGAATATACGGGACGAAACGAAATGTTCATATGAACTCAGAAAATAGCGTTTTATGCGAGGAAACTCATCGATCAAACGATATCATCCAACATGTTGTGTGGGTGTGATGAAATTTGTGCAAATAAAACGACTTTGTTTGTAAACTGTTATGCGACTTCTGGTTGTCTGGGTATATGCTCTATCTACACTACTTTGAAATTTAAATATTTTTTATCTGTGTAACACTATATTTGATATGGTTGTATCTAAGTAAGCTTATTGGACTCGAAAATGTTTAATGTTTGATAAAGTAATGTCATAAAAATTGCAGTCTTGTTCTAGTAAATGGGTATTAATTTACTTTAAATTTCCAATTTGGTTTCAAATGTTCGGATTATTTTAGGTTGGCAAACATAAGTTTTTTTAATGAGTGTTTGAGTATTTTGAAAATTAAACATTTTCAACAATGAGTAATTTATCAATTTGATTTTCATTATTTTCTTCAACAAAATACCACATTTAAATGTTTTACATTGCTGTCTTCTTAAAATGTATTCATCTCAAAACTTGTCAAGATGTTTCAATCCAAGTTTGGTAAAATCTATACAATATCAAGAATATATAAGTAATAGTAAAAATTTACTCTACGTCTCTACTGATATTAAAAAAAAATCTCATATTAACAAAAACACCTTTAGTCCCATATGCTTTTGTTAAGTAATTGAACTAAGATTGATATGAAATTATTTGCTTGTTAAAAAAAAACCTTACTGCTCACTCGATCCTTCCAAATGGTTAGAAATTGGAATAGCTCAATAATTGAAGCACAACGGGAATTCCAAAAAGAATTTCGGTGGAAACCTGAAATTTTTAAATATTCGATCAGACCAACTTGAAACACACCTTTATTAATAGATTCGTTTAGTAAGATTTAGGTATCTAAATTATTGAGTAGGCGTAGTGGTTTTGGTTTAGTAGTCAAGGTGTCCATCCATCCGAGATAAGTGGAAAAAAACACGGGAATTCGATTTGTCCGGGAAAAATACGAGAAATACCCGGAAAATTGTAGAACACACTGGGAACAATATTTATTCCGTGACAAGCTAAAAAACATTGACACAAGATACACGACTGTTTGACAACTCAAACTTCGCATTATCATAACTTTGGCTACAGGAATAGTTAAACGTTTTCTAGTATTCCTAACATAACAAAAATCGTTGGTTTTTAGAGAGATTTTTGGCATTTTTTTCTAGCAAATCGTATCGATTCTTGTGAGATGATTTAAGATTTCCTGGCGGCAACATATTTAAGCAAATTCAAAGGAGATATTATGAAACATTATTGATATAATTGAAAAAAGTATAAAAAGGCACTTGAAGGATTCCCGACAAGGTTCTAGGCTTGATAGATTTCTATTAAGACTCATGGCAAATTCTTGATGAGATTATTTCAGTAACCATAACGGGAATCCAGGCGATAATTGACCAAGAAATTTAAAGTGCTTTGAAAAATCACTTAAAAGTTAAGTAGTGGGTAACTAATAAAACTTCAAGTTGGTTTTATAAAATACTCTCGGCGGATTTTTTTTATTTCTTAGCAAATTCTAAGTGGTTGGTGGAAAGCTAATCGGGTTTACTGCTAAATGCTTGGCCGATTCATTTTTTTTTCTGTTTGGTGATTCTTATTCCTGATTACGGCTTGGTTAAGTATTCTTGGGTAGATGGATTGCTTGAAAAGATGCTGTTTATGTCATTTTTTTAACAAGCTTCGTAGAGAAACAATGATTTACTGTTCCTTCATAAAAACTCAGTTGACATGAGCGGTTTTTCGTCATCAATTCTCTTTTTCGTTAAAAACTTCGACAAAATAAATCTTAAATATTTCTTGTTCATGAAGTGTTAATTTCTCCTACAGCACAAAAACATGTTACTAAAAGTAAATCAGTTTTCTGCAGTCATGCAAAGAGAGCAACGATGAAGGAAGAAAAATCGATGAATGCAGATAAGCCCTGCATTGAAAAATCGATGTCGAAATGCTCTTTTTGCGAGATATAGTTTCAGCTACTTCCTTACTTCCTTGGATCCAATGAGAATTTCACTAGATTTTGAATTTTCTAGGGCTATGGCCATGTATGGGACGTATAATTTGTAAGGCCTTCTTGGAAAAGATTGGATTGGCTATTTAACTTTTCCCTTTTGTGAACATTTAGATATTCTCCGTAGTTTTGACCTGGGAGGGAGAAACCGATACAAAATTTTCTGTGCGTCAAGATGAGCCGAGATTTCTGCTGTCACGAACTGTCACTGGTGAGCCCGAATCTTGAAGAGTGGACAAACATCGAAAAAGCGCGTAATTTCCCAGGTACCCAATAGCATTGAATTAGCCTCGCATTGGACTGCTTACAGCATTGGATTGCTTGCTGTCCTATGAAAGCATGTTCATAGCATAGCTGACATAAACCAACACAACCACTGCTATTCAATGCCTTCGGTTCTTAATAAGCATTTCCACTGCACATGCTATTTTCGATTCTTAGCTAACGAAATGCTTTTTTATTGCAGTAAAAATGCAACGAAAGAGCAGTATAGGTTGAACGTTACATATTTGACTCTGTTTTGTCTCTTTCACACTTATGTCTCGATTCATGCATCTGATGGAGACGATCTCAAAGGCAATTACTATCTAATTCTAAACAAACATGATTGCCGGGGAAGAAACCAATTATTGCAAATTTCGATTTCTTGTTTAATCAGAATGATATCACTAGAGAAAGTTTACCAGTTATGGCCATAGTGGTTCCCTATTTGGCCATATGTGACATTTTGATAACTTTCACATTTTAAGTCTTTTTGTATGCTGCAACATCAAGATATATCTTAAATCCAACTACTACAATACACAAAAAAATTGAAAATTTGAAGACATTAAAGTAATCACGTGTGGCCAAATAGGGAACCACTATGCCCATAACTGATACACTTACCCTATATCCAAATCATCATTCCTTCATGAGGAAATAAAATAAATTACCTACCCTCACTAGCTTCAATAAAATCCAATTGCATCCATGCATTCTCACAATTTCTATTAAGAATCATTACCTCCCATAGAGATATTAATGATTAGCACGTATATAATTGACTGTAGCGAGCAAAACGTGCCTTATATTGGGCATAAAATCAACGCTCGACCAACACCAACTGCAGCATACCTTGTAGCGTGGAGCATCACCATCGTTCACTATCACCGGGTCGTCAGTTCGTATCGCAAAATGTTAAAAATCAGCAAAAAAGATCCGCAACGAGAAGTATCCAGAACAAAACAAGCAGCCGCCATCGTTGGAAAGATGCGAGAGAAGGTGGAAAAATATTTTGTTTTGGTTTGCTCTTGTTGCTCTTCGCTGAGACGTTACGTTTTTTTAAAAGTGAAATGCGACGTTCCTGAAGGCGCATTTAATGCTCTGTCGTACTAGCGCATATAATGCTAATTGAATGCTGGTTTAAGTGCTTATTGGTTACTTGGGTTATCAAAACATATTTTTACATTTTATCCAAGTTGACAACAATCGGTTGAAATTCAATTCCTGCAAGTCCAAAAGCAATGTCACGATAGCATCTTTTATTTGATAGAGCGTAAGTATTGAAACACGCATCTTTTTACTCTTTACAAATAAAACTGAAAATTAAAAACACAGAAAACTATGGCCCTTTTCCCATGTTTGTCCAGAAAGATCGAAGGTGCACAACTAATGAAAACTAGCGATTTTCCCCAAGCCTGCCTTGATTGTCGTTAGGGAGCTGGAGTTATCTTGCAGTTTGAAAAAGTTTTGTTTCATTTTTCGTGTGTAGTATCGGTGCCTCCCTCCCAGGTTTTGACCACCCGACTGAAAATAAATACTGGAAAGTTATTTTCACCATGCCAAATACTGTTTTTTTACCGGATCCAAAAAAATTAAGTGATTTTTTACCAATAATTCGAATTAATTTATCTAAAAAAATCAACGACCTAGTCCAAAAATAATTTAGGCCATAGTTTTTGCTGGAAATATATTTAGTGTTGATCTATTGGACTTTCCAATAAATTTTCAAATCATATCTGTCCCAAAATCCTTCGGAATTTAAACCAATAACCTTTGGCGTGGGTTCCATTGAAATATAATTAAAATAATTCATAAATAACTTAGAACGAGCCCTCCGGTTTTGAACGTATGGTATGGAAACAAAATGAAAAAGTGGCATTTTTTTTGCTTAATTCTTATATGTAACTGCCATGGTATTAATAATATTTTCCAATATTTGAAAATCTATATGTAAAAAAATAAAATTATGTTCTAATGTGATCAAAAAGCATAATGATTTTTAACGATGAAAAAATCCTTTGAATTTCAAAACGAATATTTTGAATGTCAAATCAAATATTAGCTCTTACTGACAAATGAAAAATAGCAAGTTGAAGGATCTTGATGTAGTCCGGTTTAACTGATTTTGAATGGACACCCTGAATAGTAGGGGGACTGGGGGTAGTTTGCCCATGTTAAGGAAAACAGTGATTTTATATGTAAAAACATTATTTTATGCTCTTTTTTCAATGATGGTCGGATAAACAAACATTTTTTCTATCAAATAGTACAAACAGCTATCCATTTTAGCTTTCCTGAGTTTTATAAATCATTTAAAAAAAAAATGTTTGCTTA
>NW_018735501.1:0-10223 GCF_002204515.2 Aedes aegypti | reverse complement strand
ATCAACTCGCTTCCAACACTGAGAGAGGACAAATTAGAATCGATCGTGGATTTTGCCGTCAGCGTTCAGAATTTCTGTGCAACAGCGGAAGCATGTGGTTTGGAAGAATATTTCACAATATGACCTTTCTCCACCATCTTGTCAACAAGCTTCCGCCGTCGATCAAGTTGAATTGGGCAAAATATCGAACAACACTACCGACGGTCAATTTGTCATCCTTCAGTAACTGGCTCTACTGTCTAGCAGAGGCGGCAAGTGCCGCTACCATCCCAAACAATTTTGGCCTATTGTGGCGCTACGATGACATCCGTCTACCAGAAAGTTATTCAATGGCCCTTTGATGATTGCAGTGCCTCTAAAAGAGAATGGACAATGATCCCAAAGTAGCTAATGTTCTCAATAAAAGAATAGCGGAATTCATAGCGAAAGGATACGCCAGGAAACATACTGATGAGGAATTGAGTCAAACCTTTCCCCGAGTGTGGTACTTCTAATATTCCCAGTTTCAATATAAGCCTGGAACATACGGATGGTTTGGGACGCAGCGGCATCATCCCATCGAGTTTCATTGAATTCTGCATTGCTCAAGGGCCCTAATCAACTCTGCAAACTGTTTCTATACTGCTTCAATTCCGGGGAGGAATGGTAGCTCTCACTGAGACGGCGCGAGAAATGTTTCTCCAGTCCAAGGCTTCGAGATCCGCAACTGGATCAGCAACTCTGAGCGAGTAGTTGATGCCCTCCAAGAGAAACCAACAGAAGAAAGAGTCTCGATCTATCAACGGAGCTTGCGACAGAGAACTTGTTCGGCATGTGGTTGTGTACCACTGGGACAAGTTTACCTACAAAGTGGGATGGGATCGTTACGACGAGAGTTACTGCTGGGCCACGTTGTCCGACGAAACGTGAGATGTTGCGCGTCCTCATGTCCGTGTTTGATCCATTAGCACTGATTGCCCAGTTTCTCATGTTTTTGAAAATTCGGCAACAAGACGTCGATAATGGCTACAATTTCTTCCTGAATTGAACGTATCGCCATTCCTCGGTGCTACCACAGTAAAAAACTGCCTGCGAGTGGAGATGTGCAGCTACACACGTTCGTTGACGCGAGCGAAAATGAAATTGCTGCTGTCTGCTATTTACGGTTTTGCCAACAATCATATTGTTGAATGCAGCATTGTAGCCGCAAAGACTAGAGTCGCGCCCATTGAAATTTCTCTCCCATTCCAAGATTAGAGCTACAAGCGACATTGATTGGAGCACGATTAGCTCAGTCGGTCTCCAAGGCTCTCACGATCCAGATCTCCCGTCGAGTATACTGACCGTTCGTAGCTCTCCGGATAAGCGAAATTCTGGAGTTGACAGAGATTCCTGAATGGAAATACGTACCACGAAGTTCAACGTTGCCGATGACAGAACGAAATGGAAATGTTCGCCAGATCTCAATCTTCAAGCGAGATGGTTCAACGGACCAAAATTCCTGTATCATCCGGACAATCACTGGCCCAAGTTCAATGAATAATTCAAACACTGCCTATCTTGAACTTCGCTTTAGTGCTATGGTACACTTTGTCCAACCTGCGTCTGTGATGCAATTCAGTGATTTATCCAGCTGGAATCGATTAGTTAGAATCATCGCACTTGTACGCAGATTCCCAATCAACTGCAAACTCAAAATTCAAAAGAAATTTATCATTGGTGGTCCGATCTCCAACCGAGAAATAACACTTTCCGAAGCATGCATTTATCGACAAACGCAGCTAGAAAGTTATTCGGACGAAATAATCCTGCTCCAAAAAGCGCACGACAACACGAAGTTTTTTTTTTATTGTTTAAGACGATTTAACCACTATCGGTCATTCGCGTCACAACGAAGTTACATAGTACGCCTCTGTTCAAAACAAGTCCGCTGTACCTAAATTTGCCTTGGTTGGACCAGTTTGGGGTGCTCAGCATGCGAGGTCGCATAGCTAACTGTGACTACGCGACCGATGAGGCTAAGAACCCGATTACCCGATCAAAGTTGGGCAACAAAAAAATTACAAGTTGTGTTATCCGATAACAAGCATTCTATAACATAGTTTGTTTTCATTTTGGTTGAATATGTAGGCATTATAACAAACGTGATAACAAAACTTTATTCTAAAATATCATATAATATCTTGTTGTGTTATCATTTGAAACACAATGATAACAAGTTTTGTTATCCAGTCAATTTCCCTCATTGATAACTCATTATGTTATCAATTAGTTACAACGATTGAATTATGATAACAAACACTTGACGTCATTCACCCGTCGGTGGCATTCTCGATCTGAAAACTCAAAATTCGTATTGATAACAAAAAATAACAAAATTAAATCATGATGTACATCTTATCATTCACTATGTTATGCGGTTGTTATTCGACTATGCTCGGGTATACTAGCCCGTGACCAGCCCACTACCAAGTTAATAATTGCACACTATCATCAAAAATACAACCACCAGAATAACGAAACTGTGATCAACGAGATTCGTCAAAAATACAGTGTCTCGAAACTTCACATGGCCTATAATAAAGTTCGAAACGATTGTCAACGTTGCAAGAACGACCGGGTAGTCCCACGAGTACGATTATGGCTGACTTACCAGTGGCCCGCCTCGTTGCATTTTCTCGTCCGTTCACCCATGTCGGGGTAGATTTCTTCGGGCCCTATGAAATCGTAATCGGCCGCCGAACAGAAAAGCGTTGGGGTATTCTAGCCACCTGCATGACGACTTTGGCAATCCATATTGAAATCGCACTTCCTCAGTACTGGATCGTGCGTCATGGCGTTGCGTAATTTTATCGCGTGATGAGGAAAGCCTAGGCGGATTTACAGTGACCGAGGCACGAATTTCATAGGGGCAAATCGAGAGATCAAAGAAGCGCAAACATTTTGTCGACCAAGAAGCTTTGATGGACGAGTTCATAGACTCAGAGACCAGCTGAGAATTTCTACCCCCTTCTACAGCGCATATGAGTGGCAGTTGGAACGATTGATAGGCAGCTAAACACAGAGAACAACGTTAACTCACGACCTCTGACACATGTCCCTGTTAACGATGACTAAGCTCCTACATTGACACCCAACCACTTCTTGCTAGTGTCATCTAAGGGGGGGGGTAACCACTCTGTACTATTGACGATAGCGGTGATGTTCTACGGTAATGTAGGTGACTGTCACGAGTACAAGCCAAACCGGTTCTGGAAAGTTGGATTAGCGATTACCTACCCAAAATAACTCGCCGCACTAAGTGGTTTAGCGATACGAAGCCAGTAGAGGACCACGATGTGGTAGGGATTGTAGACCCTAGACTGCCTGGAATTGTTGGCCAAAAGGCCGAATCATCTGTACACACCCTGGACGAGATGGACAACCGAGATCAGGGACGTTGAAAACAGCAACCGGCGTGCAGCGAAATTGGCCGTGCTAGATGTACGGCGCATTGAGGGTAAGCTGTCCTGGTATTCAGCGTACCTGGGGACTGTTGGCGAATGCACGCCAGCGCGCCTTTACGATGTTATTGTCTATAGACGCCTGATTATCGCACCTCATCGCTGGCAGCTAACACAGGAGAACAACGTTAACTCACGACCTCTGGCACATGTCCCTGTTAACGATGACTAAGCTCCTACATTGACACCCAACCACTTCTTGCTAGTGTCATCTAATGGGGGAGGGGGGGGGGGGGGTGGTAACCACTCTGTACTATTGACGATAGCGGTGATGTTCTACGGTAATGTAGGCGACTGTCACGAGTACAAGCCAACCGGTTCTGGAAAAGTTGGATTAGCGATTACCTACCCAAAATAACTCGCCGCACTAAGTGGTTTAGCGATACGAAGCCAGTAGAGGATCACGATGTGGTAGGGATTGTAGACCCTAGACTGCCTGGAATTGTTGGCCAAAAGGCCGAATCATCTGTACACACCTTGGACGAGATGGACAACCGAGATCAGCGACGTTGAAAATAGCAACCGGTGTGTAGCGAAATTGGACGTGCTAGATGTACGGCGCATTGAGGAGTAAGCTGTCCTGGTATCCAGCGTACCTGGGGACTGTTGGCGAATGCACGTCAGCGCGCCTTTACGATGTTATTGTCTATAGACGCCCGATTATCGCACCCTCATAGAGTCGGAATGACAGCTCCCTACACTGTCATAGTGGTGAGTCTGTATCGTCCATGTAGGGAACAACAAGCGACAAATGTCGTGAGAATTATTATACGTTGTGGATCAGGCAAATTGATTTAGTTTATTATTATTAATTTGGGTTTTGCAATCGATTATCATTATCGTGAATTGAATTAAATTGAGTTTGTTATTACAATCGGGACGTAGTGTTCTCAAGGTGTAATTCGCATTGATATGATATATGATTCAGTAGGAATCTTACAGCTACTCTTTAACATACGCTTATCCTAAAGTTGGCAAAACTTACAATCTAGTGTGGTAAAATAATTCTTAACTAAAACACATGCAACTACTTAAATCTAACTTAATATTACAGTACGGATTAGTAGTTCGACCTGAGATACGATCTTGAATACGATATTTTATAAGCCGCGCAGTATTTCGATATAACCGTGATTTCAACTACGACCAATATTAGACTGTTTCAAAGACGAGACTGAGACTTGACTAGATGACTTGAAGACGGAACTAAACGTAAGTTAGAACAAAACCATGATTGACTCCATGACTACTAGTACTTTAAGTAATAAGATTGTTCAAACAATCTTTACATATGAATTCACACACATTACAGGAAATAATAATCCTTCCATCAGAGTAAATCCCATTCGACGGTCATTTCATTCCGGGATTATTATTTCGGGAATATATAATATTGGGGAACCCCTGTTTGCAATTTCCACAATTCCTTCAACTTTGGTGAACATTTAGTGTCGTTATCTTTAAAAACTTTTGGTATTTGCATGTATCGCCCCTATATAATTGGCTATTTTGATAACAATCTAGCAGTGTTGCCATTCATTATCATAATATGAAATTTTGAATGGCCATTTTGAAAAGTTTGAAATCAATACTTCAACTTTGCCGAATATTCGGATCAGTATTTCCACATATATATGTTGTATATTTTAAAACATAATTATAACTGATTTTCATAACGATCGATTATTTTTACGGCCCCCCGATAACGGTCGTGAAAAGAGGTTGGGGTGTATCACCAATTTAATGAAACATGATGATTCGATGGTTTTGTGGTGCTCCCAACAACTTTCCATGATAAATACAATGTTCACATACTAATTCTTTTGTGATGTGTAAATATTCGTACGGATTGTTATTTAAATATTTTATTGTTTATCCTGTTATTGTTAGTACTATTAAACAAATCTATACAGGCATGGAGAGCATGTATTGATTAATAAAAGTATTGAATACACCAAAATCGCTATGATTAATATTTATGTTGCAAACAAAGGCAACACATAAGTTTCCAAAATAGCCCCTGGAACCAAAAGTAATCCCGTTTGACATAACTATATATTTTTTAACATTTGTTTAATTTTACCAATTACCAATCTATAAAATGTAAACTGGTCAAAAAAAAAAATCACTTTACCAATAATGTAGACTTAGCCACTCTTCATAATTTAAGCTTCCGTGAATGAAAGAATTTGATTATTCAACTAATATTGTGTTGAAACCAATGTCTAGCAGTAGATTTTTCATGATCCACCTTGTTCATGTTCACGCATTACCACAATATTAAAGATCAAAGCTAAACTTTGAATTTCTAAGAGTACAAATCTGGAGAACAAAACAACGCTATGCGCTTTCGAATTTGATTTGATCGATTGGTCTTGATTTGTTGCTGTTAAAGTTTAGGAAACAGCAAAATTTACTTACTTACTCCCCACAGTGGAGTCATGATACCAAACATGGCCACATGGATGCAAAAGCGTGCTTTGTAGAGATTCTTCTCACGCTACGGACGTCTGTCCTGTGAAAGAAAGTATCAAAAAGTTTGTGTGTGTAAATTGCGGGTGCTACCATAAGTTCAAGTATTGTGATTGCCCTTCACGCAAATGGATTGTGGAGGCCTATCTGGAGATATTTTACAAGAATACACAATTTTTCAAAGAAAATTTTTGAACCGACATTTTGCAGAATGCTGTTTTTTTTTGAAGAATATTTTAGAACGATTAGTAAAAGATTTGTTTGAACAGCTTTTAAACAAACTGCAAATGCAAAGTTGTGCAAAGACTCTGTTTAACTATTTTTTTTTATTAATTCAGTTTAGTGGGTTGGATATGAAAACGCTAATTTTAATGAAGGAGCATCGCCATGAACACACTAGGATTTAAGTTTTACTCTGCAATAGTGATGTGATGCCATTGAGAATACAACTGGTTTTTAAATGGCACTTTTCTTGCATTTCCTTAACCTCCAGTAACCTATCAATTTGATTATTGGTTCTACTTTCCAAGAAAATAAAATAACCCCAGCCGCAAACTTCAAGGCAGCACATCTTCGAAAATAAAACTCATAATTGATCGATTTGAGCAGAGTAAGTGATCCCCTGGCATTACTTTAAATTTCTTACATTCCTTCTCTTCAGCACTTGCTGGCTGTGGCTCGCAACTATCCAATGGAAGCATGCTTCTGCTTCCAATCCTTCCAACTACCAACAGAAAATAACTGACACTCTAGAATGTTTGGTATTTATCAATATACTTATTATTCATGATCGAACAGCAGCAGCATCTACACAGAGCAATAAATAAAAAATCACCATCGCCTCTTCGATTTCCCTCGAGTCACTTTTGCTGCGACCTGGACGCTAGACAGCATCTCAGTTGCTTCCAAACGAATCGACATACTCAATCCTTTCTCTGTGCACGTTTATCGTCGAACATGATAAAAGTTCCTTACATTACTCATCGATTTTATTTAGTCCATTGTTGCCTGTTCGATGCGCTCCACTCTGTGGCTATATCTATTTATTTTTATTATGTCTGTCAATGGTTTTGATTCTTATATCAACTGACTATTTACGACATAATCCATCGTTGGTCGTTATTAAAAAAAACTTATTTGGGCTAAAGAAATAAAAAAGAGCCTACGACCTTTTCTGTAGGTACATCAGTCTGAAAACTATTTCGATTTCCATATAAATGTTGATGCCCTGTCGGTAGTGTGTCGCAACTTTTTTTTCTACCCCGTCTGTATGTCCGAAACATCGTCGGACGGCTTCCGCTTCTTATAGAAAAGCTTCCGGGATGCAACCGTGAGGTTAGATAATAGAAATCCTGCTGTCGTCATTCTGCTGGTACACAATGAATCTTCGGTTGCCAACTGTCGACATAGGTGTGCACAATGGTGCTTCGTTTTAAAGTAGGGGGTACACACGATTTTACGAAACGGATGGTCATCGTGAAAAAGATACCTGATCAACTTGCCCCAGTGCCGTCCCATTAAGGATTATTCCGGCTCTCTCAGTGCCCTAGTGTACAAAAACAAAATTGGCAGGCCAAGAATACGAAGCAGTTGACCACGAGGATCCGGAATTACATCCATATATGGACGCCATCCAGCGTTCTTGACATTAGCGTAACGCGACACCACGAGGAACCGACTGTCATTATCAAATGTGGCCTGTTCCCAGTAATATGCCTTTTGACCATGTGATTAAACAGGTGTTATATTTTGCATATTAAATGTATTGCAATTGAGACATTCATTTTGAAACTTTACTTTGTATATATGGTAAATAAAAGCAGTTGCATTTCGTAACGAGACACCATCGCTGAAATGCACTTTTTAAACATCACTACTCTAAAGTCGCCTATATCTGCTCTGCTATAATTTTAGGAATCTGGGGTTGTTCTAAGTAATCGTTCTATGTATTGGTTAAAACCAGACTGTGCTTCAAACTGAAGGAAGAATTGAATAGTTTCAGAATCTCATTGATTTCATTTTGTGAGCGCTGCGTTACGTTTATCTTCCAATAGGGGTTCTGCAATGGTGTCGCGTTACGCAAAAAGCATTTTTTTTATTGACAAAATCGGTTTTGTTGCTCTCATGTTTCGGAACAAATGTATATTAACTATTGTTTTTTGCCTCATAAATTCGACATTCTGCCTTACAGTGGAGTAATTTGATCCGTTAAAGGCGAAAATTAATTAACTGTTCCTGTGAAGCATTTTGAGGATGTCGTGCTTAGTAGAAGCGTAGACGGTTTCTTGGGGTCACCATAGAAATTGACCTAATTCTTTGCAATAATCTTTCGATGTTTATGTGAAATTTTTGAGAATGATTCTGGTACAGTACCTTCGGATGGCGGAAACTTGAATTTTGGCTACTATGTAAGTAATTGAATTTGATAGTAAAATAAAATAAATAAACCTTTAAACGATATATTTTGAAAATTATGCTTTCGGCAAGTAGACCATCAGACGTTTATGGTTGTCATGACTCGGCTATACGAGAGCGCATTATTTATTTATTAGGTATTGAAAGACCACACACTACTAGCCAACGCCTGGTGGACGAGATTGTATAGTGCTGGATACCATCACATCGTTGACGAATAGTGTATGGTCTTCCAAATAATGCGCTTGAACCTTGCGAAAGAGGACCACGTGATTATAGAGTTGAATTCGTATTCAGGTTAACTTCTGCGTCCATGAGTCCTCTCGTGGTCTAGGGTTAACACGCCCTATCTAGTGAACTGGGTGTCGGGAGTTCTATTCTCACCGAGGAGACGTGTAACATTTTCGCAAATTCACATCAATTTTGTTTTCAGTTCGACAACAATCGACCCGAAACTGAAGCAGCGGCGTTTAGCAGTTGGCACTATGCACAACGAGAGCTCCGCCTATAACACAATTTGTCATAAATAAGGTCAAAATACATCTTTCATACATCGCCGATGTTTTGGTTCTAATGATCAATACTACATTTCATACACCTTTATAACCGAAAAAGCGCAGAAAACTGAAGGTTTTAAAACATCTCTCATAGTTGAATTGGATGTTTTTCAATACCTATTTTCGTACTTTTCATAGCAGTATGATTCGTTATATCAAAGTTATACCATACATCATTATGACCAATAAGTAATAACCATGTTATCGAGACGTAATTTGTCGTGCTAGAATACAAGCTCACATTCTGCATTGCTTGAAATGTTTTGAGAGCTCGAAAATAAAAACAAAAACAGATTAACCATTGATTTCAAGTAGTGCAAGTAACGTGATGAAAAACAAATGTCTTACTGCAAGAAACATCGCCGGGGATTTTTTTATCAATTTAAGAGTTTCAAACAATAAAGTAACATTTGTGCATGTATGGTGTATTGTTTTCTATGTGCCGTGTTAGATTTTGGTGAAACTGAAGGCTTGTACTTTTGTTTTCCATGCGCCATCTAATAAGATGCGCGCAATGCAATTCGGCTCCGTAAAAATTACCGACGAGTGAAAAATTTTCGACTTGAGATGAACACACGGAAAAAATGGAGGATTCTACTAGATCAACATACTGCCGCATAAAAGCATAACTGTCCCAATTGATTGTCGAACCAACACTTTTTCATCGCAACATTCCTTGTTCAACTGTCAGTCTGCACTACTCATAGGCGTTATTAAAAATTTATACACTTGTTTGAAAAATGTCGGATATGACAGTTGACTAGTCCGCATATCGAAAATAAAAGGGCATAACAGTCTCTATTATGAACTTTGAACGCAATAGCAAACTGCAAAACTCGGAATTATGTACAACGTTACTAGTTTTTTACTGAGTCTAATATTAGTTAAAATTGAAGTATTCTTGTGGGTGGAGAGCTAAATAAATATTGGATTCAAAAATTTTTACTAGAAAATTATTAAAACATTGTATGAAATGCAAATTCAAACATTTGAGGCGCTGTTTTTCTCCAATGCCTACGTAATTCCATATGGGACAGTTTATGCCTTTTATGGGCAGCATTACAGGTGGTAGGTAAAAGAAAAACCCCACTTGGTTAATTTGGTATTTATTATTGGTTTGTATGTTTTAATTTTAAGAGTGCGTATTTTTGTGGAAAATAATATTAAAAAAAAAAAAAAATGCAATCAAAAAACCTTTTTTGCTTAATCGAACAACATATGTTGGGCCTTTGCCGTTGTTGCTAAAAAAATTTCGCTTGCCAATGCAATAGAAAGGCTCACATTTATTAATTTTTGG
>NW_018735500.1:0-35404 GCF_002204515.2 Aedes aegypti | reverse complement strand
TTTGTATGGAAAATTTTAAATTTTTGTATGAGTCGTAACGCTTGAGCCCACTTTCCCCCTCCCCCTCGAGCGTTACGTAATTTGTGGATGCCGCCTTATTGGATTGCTGGAGGATTTCGAAAAGAATTCCCTTCAGCATATCTTGAGAAATCATTAAAAGATTTTCAAAACGAATTTCTGGGAGTATCGCTAGAATCTTTATAACAATTTCTATAATGATAACAGTAATTGGAGCCTCTAGAATTTACACCATGATTAATCGTAATCTGAAAAAAGTGACTTTAGAGGCTTTTGTTCACTTTATCGAAATAAACTTGTTAAAAATGTTTAAAATGTTGTGTTAAAACATATGTTTCAATAGGCGTGGTGACCGGCTTGGTTCAGAATGTGGCTCACAATAAAATGTTTCCAAATCAGTTCCTTGCTTCTTCGAGTTCAAATTATAGAAAACCCCCAGATGTTCGTTTATTGACAGAACAATGTATACTTGATTCCAAAAACACGATGTTTTTCTAAAATCCAATGCTTTATAACGTTAAAAAACGCTATACTTATCTACATATACACTAAATGCTATAGGGGCCAACATTACCTACATTGCTATACCATTACCAATTCAGGTCCCTTCCAAACCTTCCCTGTCTGAACACATTTTTCTTTGTAAAAAATAAATTCCTGCTCATTTGAGATATTTTCGCCATTATTTTGGAGCTCCTTTGACCCGAGGCCCGATGCTGACCGCACACACCACAATTCCTAGCTACGCTACTGAGTCAAACAGTTTTGAACTGCATTACATAAGGGGTCCAAAAAAACATACAAACTGAACAGAACACTATGTAGAGTGTATGTCAAATTTGAAGGATTAATTCTAACAAGCTTCCTCGTATTTAATTAAAAGTCCAAACGCATATCAAACCATAAATTAGTTCAACTTCTTCTCATCAAGCGTTAGCCTTCAAAAATCAATTCCCTACAAGGTTCTCCATCCTCAGCGGGCTGATTATAAAGTACTGTTCAACCCACCCAAGCCTGAAGCTGAATCTGCCCCCAGCCCAGCACGGCTTCGCCAGCGATTCGCGCCAGCTCACTCGCGAGGGAGAAAAATGCTATAGCAAATATGCAACGCCATGGGAAACCGCGCGCGGGTTTTGCTTTTTCCATTCGCGTCCGAGTTTCACGCCATCATTGTCCGGCTGTCCGTTTAAGAGCGCGCCACGCGGAGTTCGTCCTGGATCGGGTTCTCCTCAAAGTTCTTCGCCACTGCCAGAACCATTGTGGGCAATATCTTAGGAGTTTTTTCGATGATATTTTGAGACAAAACAAAAGCTTTTGGTGATATACTCAACCAGTCGAAAAATTGCAATACTTTTTTGTCTCGAACGAAAACCTCATACTAATAGTGTCAACACAAACAGTTTTTAAGTGCAACAATCAACAAATCTTGGACCCAGTGTACACACGAGCAGTCATTCATCGTTATTCCGAGCCGTTGGGGGCCTTAAACCGTCTGTTGTTGCCGTCTAGAGCGTTGGGAAAGCAAGAACAAATATTGACCAACGGGTTCGTCGTCACCTTTTTTGAAACCGGTGGTGTTGCCCTGAAAAGCAAACGGATATTTTCGGGTGGCGTGGTGTACCTCCTTCAACTTTTTGGTCAGATATTGTATAGTAAACAGGGAAATGCCACAGCGTAAGTGAAACTAAGTGGATTACGTATTGGCTTGTTTGGATTTCAGTGACGGTCAAAACCTTGAGTGAAAAGTGAATCTGCCGCCTATCATGTGCTAGAGCCGAGCGCTCAACGGAAAGCAAGAACGTGGAACATTGAAAAGCTGCGGCCGACAACAGGTGAGTCAGGATTGAATTTCGCAGTATGGGCGAAATTTTTAAGTGCATCGCGTGTCGTTGACTTATTAAAAATGGAGTCGAATTGTGTCACAATTCTGTTCTGACATATATCAGTTAAGAAATAAATGTTCAATTCTGATTCCAAGTGCAGAAAATTTTAGTTTCCCTACAAAAACTGTAACGAGGAGACCGGATAGTTGACACATAAATAAAAAGTTCGGGATCTAGCGCTCTTTTGGGTTAAGTAATTTAGCGCTGAAATTGCACATTTCAACAACCATGTGAATAAATCACACAACACTGGCACATGAATGAAAAATCGGGGAATAACTTGTGGATTTTTATTTAAGCCAGGGGGCCAGATAGCCGTAGCGGTAAACGCCGGCTATTCAGCATGACCATGCTGAGGGTCGTGGGTTCGAATCCCGCTAGTCGAGGATCTTTTCGTAAAGGAAATTTTCTCGATTCCCAGGGCATAGAGTATCTTCTTACCTGCCACACGATATACACATGCAAAAATGGTCCATCGGCAACGAAAGCTCTCAGTTAATAACTGTGGAAGTGCTCATAAGAACACTTATCTGAGAAGCAGGCTTTGTCCCAGTTGGGACGTAACGACAGAAAGAAGAAGAAGAAGGTGCGAACAATTGAAAGCGAGTAAAGGAGTGAACATCTAAACAAAGTTTTGTATGAAATCGTTACAATACTCAGTAGTAATACATGATTTTCGAACAAAAGTAAAATATCATAGTGGCTCTAGTATGTAATTTAAAGGATGACTCCGAAAACCACATTGATCTGGCATCTCAAGATCCCGAAATTAAACTTATTTTAGGTGAAACTAAACTTTCCCATGTGCTGCAATATTTAGTTCGAGTTTTACAATACGTGATTCCACATCTGTGATGGGTAGTGCATTAGGGTGCCAATGGAATGTATGGGAAAAATTTTGCCATCGAATTTCAAAAAAAGGTAGTGCTCAAAAGTTTTGTCTCCTCGAAAAAAGTCCCCATGCAAAATTTGAGCTCAATCGGACTTCATTAAGACCCCCAAAGCGGTCAAAGTTTGGCTTTTTTGACCCATGAAAAATCTCCAAAGGGGGGGGTACATGGAATTTCCGAAATCGAAATTTTTTTTTTGATGCCAGATGTCTTAGAAATGCATGAAACGTCGAGATCTGGTGTTATTTGGAAAAAATTTTTTTTGAAAAAATCGACCTTTTGGGACTTAGTAATTTTTTGAGTTGGGGGAGTGAATTGAATTTGAAATGAACGATTTGAATTCAATTGCTTAGAAATTCAAGGCAATAGTATTGAAACATATACTATATCATTGTTGGCCACTGAAATCATATTATATGTGATATTTCATTAGGGTGGTTCATTTACTTTCCATTAGGGTGGTCCTTTTTGTTAAAAAATAAAAAAAAATAAAAAATAGAATTTTAATTGAATATTGAAGACAATAGTATTGGAACATCTCTCACATTATCGTAAGCCATTTTCTACATTTAATATGTGGTATTTTATTAGGGTGGTTCACTTATTTTCCATTAGGGTGGGCCTTTCTGTCGAAAAATCATAATCTGAATGGGATATTAAAAACAATAGTATTTTATCACCTCTTTCATCATCGTAGGGCATTTCCTTCATTACATTCGTGATATTTTATTAGGGTGTCTCACTTATATTCCATTACGGTGGTCCTTTAAAAAATTGAGAATTTGAATGGAATAGAAAATATAAGAGTAATTAAACAACTCCTATGTCATCGTAGGCCACTGTAAACATATAATATGTGATATTTCATTGGGGCTATTGTCTTCAGTTTTGCATAAGGGTGATCATTTAATTTGTAAATTAAAAAAAAAAATATTCTCAACAGATCTAAAAATCAACTTTGTTTGTATAGTTTTGAATCATGATTCTTCATTGGCATGCAACTCTTCGTTAAGATATTTTCATTAAGGTTTTCTTTTGAATAGTTAAAATAAAACGTTCCAATAACAATAATCAGTGAATTCAGTGAAGCACAACTCTAACTGCCATATTCAAAATACAGATAAAAAAGGAATGAAATAATTTTTGACGTATTCAAATTATGACAATAGCTTGATGGGCGACGATGAAGTGTTTAGTTTATATTTTCAAAATAGATTCTCAGCCTTGGGCTCCTTCATTCCCGAACCAAAAGTACGTTGCCTTCTGCTTGCTATAGTACACGCGATTCGGTTGTGACAACGTAGGCAATTCCAGTTTTAACAATCAGTTCTCGTTTATTCTTCAAAGATGTAACAAAGTTCCTTATAGAAATTTCGTCGGAATTTCATATGGATTTTTTCGTTGGAGTTTTCAACGGAATTTTCTTTGGAATTTCGTTTGGAATTTTAATCGGAATTTCCTTCGAAATTCCTTTTAAAGTTTTTTATTGGACTTTTCTACGAAATTTCCTTTGAAATTTTCTACGGAATTTTCATCAAAATTGGAAATTTATCCTGAATTTGCTTCGGAATATCCTGTGGAATTTTCTTCGGTATCATTAGAAGTGCCCTGTTGAATTTTCTGTGGTATTTCCTTCGAAATTTCCTATGAAGTGTCCTTCGGAATTTCATTCTGAACTTTTCATTGGAATTTTCTTCGGAGTTTCTTTTTAAGTTTCCTTTGAAATTTGCTTTGGAATTTTCTTTGGAGTTTCCTTCCGAATTTCTACTAGAGTTTGTTTCGGAATTTCCTGTGTAATTATCTTTGGAGCTTCCTTCAGAATTGTATTCAAAATATTATTTGGAATTTCTTTCGAAGCATTGGAATTTACTTTGAAATTTTCTTTGGAGCTTTCTTCGGAATTTCATTTGGGATTTCATTTGGACCTTCGAAATTTAGTGCGGAATATTCTTAAAAATTTCCTTTACAATTTTCTTTGGAATTTCTACAGAGTTTTCTTGAGAATTTCCTTACAAATTTGCTTCGGATATTCCATAGAAAATTCCTTAGTTATTTTCATCGATATTTACTTTGCCATTTGCTTCGGAATTTCTTCTGGAGTTTCCTTCGGAATTCCTTTTGGAGCTTCATGCTAAATTTGATTCGGAATTTCATTTGGAATTTCTTTTGAAGCTTTGAAATTATTTCGGAATTTTCTTCGGAAGTACCTCTACAATTTTCGTTTCCTCTGGAATTCCCTTCGGTATTTCCTTCGGAATTTTCTCTGGAATTTTCTCTGGAATTTCCTTCGGAATTTTCTCTGGAATTTCCTTCGGAATATCCTCTGGAATTTCCTTCTGAATTTCCTCTGGAATTTCCTTCGGAACTTCCTCTGGAATTTCATTCGGAATTTCCTTTGGAATTTCCTTCCGTATTTCCCCTAGAATTTTTCTTCGAAATTATCTCTGAAATTTCCTTTGGAATTTCCTCTGGAATTTCTTTCGGGATTTTCTTTCGGGATTTTCTTTGAAATTTCCTTCCGAATTTTCTCTGGAATTTCCTTCAGAATTTTCTCTAGAATTTCCTCTGGAATTCCTTCGGAATTTCCTTTAGAAATTTCCTGCGAAATTTCCTCTGTGTTGCATTCCGAATGAAATTCACGCAAAACTTTTTCAAAGGACCTTTCTAACAATGAGAGGCTTTCTAGAAACTCTTTTGTTGTTAACTAAGTTACCTTTACATTTTTCGTCGAACATTACGCAAATATTATGTAGTAGTCCACACTATAATCTTTCGGTCTGTAGATATTAAGGTTGAAATTTTTACCAATGACACCATATTAAGGGAAAGTGAACGAGACTTTTGCGAGAAATCATAGTTTCAAAACTATTCGAAAAATGAGGCACCCTAATGGAAAATGAGAGAAACTCCCTAATGAAATATGTTAACAGTGTCCAAATGGAACTAGAGGCGCATGAATTCAGAGGAATTTAAAGCCTCTCAAAACAAAAATGAAGACAATGGCCTACGATTATAAAAGAGGTGTTAAAATACTATTGTGCTAAGAAAAGGATCAAATTCAAAATTTCCTTGATTTTTTTTTTTAATTTTCGGCAAACACCAATGGAAAAAAGTGAGCCACCCTAATAAAATATCACGATGTAATGAAGGAAATGCCCTACGATGATGAAAGAGGGTGATAAAATACTATTGTTTTTAATATCCCATTCAAATTATGATTTTTCGACAGAAAGGCCCACCTTAATGGAAAATAAGTGAACCACCCTATAAAATACCACAATTTAAATGTAGAAAATGGCTTACGATAATGTGAGAGATGTTCCAATACTATTGTCTTCAATATTCAATTTAAAATTCTATTTTTTATTTTTATTTTTTATTATTTAACAAAAAGGACCACCCTAATGGAAAGTAAATGAACCACCCTAATGAAATATCACATATAATATGCTTTCAGTGGCCAACAATGATATAGGATATGTTTCAATACCTATTGCCTTGAATTTCTAAGCAATTGAATTCAAATCGTTCATTTCAAAATTCAATTCACTCCCCCAACTCAACAAAAATACTAAGTCCCAAAAGGTCGATTTTTTCAAAAAAAAAATTTTCCAAATAACACCAGGATCTCGACGTTTCATGCATTTCTAAGACATCTGGCATCAAAAAAAAAATTCGATTTCGGAAATTTCATGTACCCCCCCTTTGGAGATTTTTCATGGGTCAAAAAAGCCAAACTTTGACCCGCTTTGGGGTCCACTTAATGAAGTCCGATTGAGCTCAAATTTTGCATGGGGACTTTTTTCGAGGAGACAAAACTTTTGAGCACTACCTTTTTTGAAATTCGAAAAATCGATTTTCATTGGCACCCTATAGTGCATGCATGCATCTATGCATACAAAATAAGTTGAATGTTTATTAAAGTGATTAACACAGGAAACGTCATAAAAATACAAGTTCCATTTCAAAGTATCATGGATAAGTGAAATGTGTTTGTGGTATCCGATGTAATAAATCTAAGAATTGGACTGGTAACAAAGATTTTTCAAAACACTAGAAACATTTAAAAATGTGTGGTCTCGGATAATTTTCTCCTTCTTCTATTCTGTTAGGCATTTAGTCATTGGGGCAGAGCCTGCTTCTCAGCTTAGAATTTTAAGTGCACTTCGCAGATATTAACTGAGAGCTTTCTTTGCCACATTTGCCGTTTTTGCATTCGTATTGCATTCGTTTGCATTGTCAGGCGCGACGATACTCTATAACCAGAGAGGTCAAGGAAATTTCCATTCCGAAAATAGCCTGGGCCGACCGGAAATCGAACCCATACTCTAAGACAACATGTGAAATGTTATTCTTAAATATTTGAATAAAAAATAATTACATTTTTCGACAATTTAATCCTATTGTACTGCAGTTATATTTTGTTTTGTATAACAATCGTGTTACTATTAGAATTATATTTTGTAACGAAACAGTTTCGTAGCATATATGTAGCTAGCTTCGTAATAAAATTAAATCTCCATGTTTAAACAAACAATTGTTATATTGTACTAAACATTTTGTACCGTCAGATACATTGGATACTCGCATTTAAGATTTATTTGCAGCATAAATATCAATATGAGCAGTTTTGTATCTTCAACACTTGATATTTACTTAACATTTATACATACATATACTTTTCATTTGTTTGGAATCACATCAATAATAACAGGAATGAAAAAGAAATAGTTCCAAAAAAGTCCGAACAAATATTCACAAGGTACAAAACATTGCTATGTGAACATTTTTTGAATTTTTCACAAGATTAATGTAATTCTGTCGAACACAGTAGGCATGCATATTTCAGAAGTCATCCATCGACTCCCATAGGTCAGGCACTGTTTTGATTTTGTATGGGATTTTGACGTTTACTGGCCTTGTTTACTAATTTCATGGAAGAGTGAAAGAGAGAGAATGATTTTTGTGCAGAGCCCCATGGACCAATGGGTCACTGCACAAAAATCTTTTTCTCTCTTTCACTCTTACATAAAATTTGTAAACAACAAGGCAAGTAAACGTCAAAATCCCGAACAAAATTTAACAGTGCAGAGCCCTATGGACCGATTCACAAGTTCACTATTTGACGTTTGAGCGGAGCCGTGTTATTTATGTGACCATGGTAACGAGTGAATTCGGCACGGCTCAAACGTCAGATAAGTGATCTCGTGCATGGACCAATGCACGAATTCACTAATTTGACGTTTGAGCGGTGCCGAATTCACTTGTTTCCATGGTCACGTAAATAACACGGTCCTGTTAAAACGTCAAATAAAGAACTAGCGCATTGGTCCATAGTAATCCAGTCACATGGAGTGACAACTGTCGAAAAACTCTAGTGACATAACCGTATCGAGCGAATGTTTTGGTCGACAGTGACTTCAGCCGAGCTATTTTTGATCGACTCGACTTATAAAATAGGGCCCATAACAGTAAGATTCAGAACTAATGTTTTTGTACATAACTAGTTGGTCATTGCAGTAAATGGTAATTCCATTGTTCGTTTGTGTCAGCTTAAACAAAAAGCATTCGTAACTGACAGTTCCATTTGAAAAAAGAGTTGAATTTTTATACTGCATACCAAAAATATGAATAGCATGTTTTTTCGAGCTTACGTTATCAATGAAAAAACGTTCACAAATATCACAATTACCGATTTTTTATAGAATCCGTCGATAATTCTTAGAGCTACAAATCCACAAAGTTAAAATATGTTGAAAAAATGTCAAAACGGAAATAATGTCAAACGGGACTATTTGTTGGCCGTTTATTTCGTATTAAGAATAGGGTAATCAATATATTTTGGACCCCTATATATTTTGGATCCCCTGGGCAATTTCGGACAAAATCGGAAGATCAACACAATTCGCATGCCATTTGGAAAGATAGGAGTATTCCGCACTTGCATCAAGGGGTCGTACACAAATTATGTCACGCTCTAAGGGGGGAGGGGGTCAAGCCAAGCGTGACAAGCCTTACAAAAATTTTGGAGGACTCATACAAAAAGTGTGACAAAGGGGGGGGGAGGTGGTCGAAACAATTGAAATTTAGCGCGACATAATTTGTGTACCATCCCCAACCGTTTTTACAAAGAAAATGTGTTTATTTTATCAGAAATTAATTTAATTTTATCGGTTCATCCACGCAACCGTTACAACACGTTGCACACAGAAATTGAAGCCGTCAGAAATTTTTCAAATGTTGAAGAGTATTTAGTTACATCATATCATAAATCACCTGACTTCTTCACCACATGTTCTGTGATTGTAACTTTCCCACAGTCACAGAACCCGACTTGACAAAAACGTACAACTTTCATATAATCAGCTAATTGTTGCTTGGTTACAAAACGACAATCAGCACCCTAAAATAATTTATAGCTTATACTCATACTCAAATAACATAGAACGACGACCCACGTCGTTGTCATGTATTCTCAAATGTCACATAGCAATGACCCATGTCATTGGCACTTCAGAAATCACTTCAAATGCAAAACCCACATGAACCGTAACTCGACTCCTTCAGCATAGCACTCCGTTCCCAGGCAATAATACTTGCATACACATAAATGACTTAGACTGCTGCCAAGTGCATCACGCAACAAGCGTTGATGCCTTATTCGCTTTTACTCTCTCTCTCTCTCTCTTTCCTTCTTCATTATTCTATCCTTGTTGCAAACCTCTTATTGATCCCTGATTGGTTTGCCTAAATGAAAAGTAACTCCAAGCACCTCCCACTAGGATAAGCATTGTGTAGAGAACAAATCTATGTATGTAGAATTAAGTGATTTGTAAACTTGAAGATTGAAATAAAGACAGATTTTATTCAACAGTAGACTCGAGCAGTTGATATCCGGAAAGATATCACATGGCTGACCGCGAACAGGCAACCGAGCCTGAAGACTTATTCAATAGTCAATTAAAACTGTAAAAAGTGCCAAGTGAAGCGAAAAATCTTGAAAAGTGGAAAAAGTTTAAATTATAAAATAATTGTGAAGTGAGTACCCACAATGGGGAATAATAAATCCAAAACTGCTCAGAATTCAGGGGACCCGCAAGTCCAAATTCTGAATGAACTTGCAATTCATGAAGAGTATCACGCCGACCACGAGTTTAAACTCAACATCATTTTAGCATTAGTCGGTCTACAGTTAGCAGTGATGTTTTACCAACTGTACAAATTACATACCAAAAGGCAAGCAATGAAGGCTGCTAGATCAATAGCCAACATGCAAAACCCTGCTTAGTGCCTGAAAAAGAACTCGAGTAAGCTGCAAGTGAAATACTAACAATTATGAAAAACCGTCGAAGTGGAATAAGAACAGTTTCGTGACCCGTTAGTATACACCGTTGGCGTTTATAGTGATGAAGTGAAAGCACAAATAAGTGCAAAAATCAAACAAACAAATCAACTGCAGGCGAGACCACGGTCGACAGGAGTCGACCGGCGGGATTAGAAAGCGCATGGGCTCAGCGCCAACACAAACAACAACAACAACGATGTGATGCAACGAGACGCCGAGGATCGTATATCGAGCGACAACCGGGAAGCTACGATATAACCGTATACAATTTTATAAGGTAACGTAAACAAATCAACGGATGTGTTTTTTTTTACCAGTGGAAAATAATACTTAGAAGTAATGCTTTGATCGTCGAACAAATATTATTTTCTAATGAATAATGGTGAAAGTGAAATCGAGCTTCTAATAGGACAAATTCACAAAATTAAAACAAACTTGAAAAAGGCTCCATTTCGAAAATATTTGAAATTCACACTCGATGAAAAATTACGAAATGTAAAGTTAATATATAAAAATATTACGGACCTTCTCTTAGAAAATGAGGCGCGTATCGGAAGCTCACATTTTAATTTTCTGATTAAAGCAGCTCGTCAAGAATTTGACGAAACCCTTATTTTGTTAAATACAAAGTTAAAGCATTATAAAAAATCGGTATCTTGCAAGTCGGTGGTCTACGCCGTAATATTTAACAATTTACTGAAAAAGTGTATAGCTAGAAACGTAACAACAATGCCATTCGACATAAAAACGGCAACTTCCATCGTACAAGTGTACGATGGAACGTCTGAAAATCTAGACGCCTACGTGGATTCGGCGAATTTATTGAAGGATTATGTTGCTGCTGATCAAGTGGCAACAGCAGTAAGATTTTTAAAAACCAGACTGACTGGAAAAGCCAGATTAGGCTTGGCGGAAAATCTTAACACAATCGATGCTCTTATCGATGATGTCAAACAAAGATGCGCAGAACAAATTACACCTGCAAACATAATCGCAAAATTAAAAACTACAAAACAAAAAGGGGACACAAATAATTTTTGTGACGAAATAGACAAACTAACCAACAAGTTGAAAAGCATTTACGTTGGTCAAGGCATCCCGGATGGGGTGGCTAAGACCATGGCCACGAAAGCTGGAGTAGATGCCTTAATTAATGGCACCACCAGCTATGAAACAAAAATTATCTTAAAAGCCGGCACCTTCTCCAATATCAATGAAGCTGTGCAGAAAGTACAAGAAAACGCTACTCCAACAGCAGCCAATCAACAGAACTCTTCACAAATTATGACTTATGGTACACATAAGCATAATAATCATACCAGAAATAATCGGGGCCGACGTGAAAGGAACCAAAATGCACAAAGAGGAAGGCATACTTATCACAGGTATCAAGGGCATTTTTTAAATCGAACCCCTCAAAATTACGGGTTTAATCGAGGCGGTCGGCGAGACCAACGACCTCGACAAATGTTTGTAACAAATGCTGAACAAATTCATCCTATGCCACAAAACATGCCACGTATGCAAAACCTACCTCAACAAATTCCGATTCCGACAGCAGGGCAACCTCAAAATGTAAATTTTTTAGGCCAGGCGAACCAGGGTCCATCCCCTCAACAACAATTCATTCGATAAATTTAAATGCTGTAAATTTCGTAACCTTATATGTTGAAATGACAAACAGTAAGTGTACATTTATTTTAGATAGCGGAGCTGATGTATCTCTGTTTAAAGTTACAAAAGTTCCCGCAATGCAAATAGTAGATTTTAACAAGAAACTTAGAATAACAGGTGTTACGGAAGGAGTGACGGAAACTATTGCCGAAGCTCAAACTTCTGTAACATTCGACAATAACCTTAAATTAGTTCACTCTTTTCAGTTAGTTAGTGAAAATTTCCCTATACCCACAGATGGTATACTTGGGCGTGACTTCTTAGTCAAGTTCAGGTGCACCATCGACTATGATAATTGGCTTTTAAATTTTAATTTTCAAAATCATTCAATATGCATACCTATTGAAGATAGTATTAATAATAGTATAATTTTACCACCAAGATGCGAGGTGATTAGAAGATTACCAAATTTTAGTGTGACCGAGGATTCAATCGTGCTCTCACAAGAAATACTTCCAGGAGTTTTTTGTGGAAACACTATTGTATCATCAAACTCACCGTATATAAAATTTGTTAATACAACGCAGTCACAGGTCGCAATCTCAAATTTTCATCCTATATGTGAACCTTTACACGATTATGTTAGAGTCAATAAACCTACGGAAAATTTAGCTATGAAAAAGGAAAGGATACAAAACATTTTTTCGAAAATCAATTTTAATGAAATTCCTTCATATGTTCACTCCTCGTTAAAAAAGTTGATTGGAAAAATATTCTGATATTTTCAGCTTAGAGAACGAAAAGTTATCTCACAATAATTTTTATTCTCAAAATATTCTTCTAAATGACCAGGTACCAGTCTATATTCCAAATTACAAAACCATTCACTCGCAAGGAGATGAAATGGCAAAACAAATTCAAAAACTTTTGGACGATGATATAATCGAACCATCAGTTTCTCCGTACAATTCGCCAATTCTCTTGGTACCAAAGAAAGCTGGCAATAATTCAAAAAAATGGAGATTAGTTGTCGACTTCCGACAATTAAATAAAAAAGTTTTGGCAGACAAATTTCCTTTGCCACGTATTGACATAATTTTAGATCAATTAGGGAGAGCAAAGTACTTCAGTACGCTTGATCTAATGTCTGGTTTTCACCAGATACCATTAGACCAAGAGTCTAGAAAGTACACAGCCTTTTCAGCCCCTAATGGTCATTTTCATTTTAAAAGATTGCCCTTCGGTTTAAACATATCACCCAATAGTTTTCAGCGAATGATGACTATTGCTATGGCAGGATTAAATCCTGAATGTGCATTCATTTATATCGATGATATAATCGTCATCGGCTGCTCGGAAAATCATCATTTTCAAAATTTAACTACGGTGTTGAGCGTTTGAGGCATTATAACCTCAAATTAAATCCTGCAAAATGCAAATTTTTCTTAAATGAAGTGACATTTCTTGGTCACAAGGTAACGGATAGAGGCATCCTTCCAGACGATTCTAAGTTTGAAGCCTTGAAAAACTATCCCAAACCTAACAATGTTGACGAAGTACGTAGATTTGTTGCATTTTGCAACTACTACCGAAAATTCGTACCAAATTTTGCGGATATAGCTCGACCATTAAATGCATTGCTTAAAAAAGGAGTGCAGTTTCAATGGACAGATAGTCAGGGAACAAAGTTTTCAACAATTAAAACAAACCTTGATGGAACCATATATTCTGAGATACCCTGATTTTTCACGGGAATTTATTTTAACCACAGATGCATCAAACTATGCATGTGGAGCAGTTCTTTCTCAGCGTTATACTGAAGGAGATTTCCCAATAGCTTTTGCGAGTAGAAGCTTTACGCAAGGCGAACGCAATAAGCCTACCATTGAAAAAGAATTAGCAGCAATTCATTGGGCTGTTAATTATTTTAAATCGTATTTATATGGCCGAAGATTCACAATTAAAACGGATCACAGACCATTAGTATATTTATTTAACATGAAAAAGCCAACATCGAAATTAACGTTGATGAGGCTTGATTTGGAAGAATATAATTTTAACATTGAATTTCTTGCTGGAAAATCTAATGTTTGCGCAGATGCATTGTCGCGTATCCCATTGAACTCGGATGACCTTAAATCTTTATCTGTTCTAGTGGTTAACACTAGAGCAATGAATAGAAAAAAAATAAACGATACAACTAAATTCGATGATTCGCAGTTAGCAGACAGTGAGACTGATCACCTCACGGCTTGGCAAACTGAGAATCCATCGGAAGTTAGAAAATATCTGAAAGTTGGGTGTGAAGTGCACCACAACCAACTGAAAGTTAAATTATTTAATAATAACTACAATAAGATGCTTCAAACGATTACGATTCAACTATATGACGAAAACACAAATGGAAGTCAAGCATTAGAGCTTGCACTTTTAGAACTTGGAAAATTACTGAATCATTATAAAAGAACCATGGTCGCCATCTCTTTGCAAGATGAGCTATTCAAATCATTCGCTAGCGAAACTGTTAAGGAAATCGCAAATAGAGCCATTTCCAATTACCAGCTGGTACTGTATAATCCACCGACATTTATACAGAATGTTGATAAAATTAATGAAATTTTAGTTAATAACCATATGACACCTACGGGAGGTCATATTGGTCAACATAAACTTTATTTAAAATTAAGAGAAAAATTTACATGGAAAAACATGAAATTAGAAATAAGCAATTTTGTTAAAAATTGCGAAAAGTGTAAAATTAACAAAGTGAACAGACATACTAAGAGCCTGTTATCGTAACTTCAACCCCTTTTAAACCATTCGAAACAATTTCAATTGATACCGCAGGACCATTCGGCATTACAAACAATAGAAATAGATACATTCTAACTATACAATGTAATTTAACGAAATACATTGTACTTGCACCAGTACCAACAAAAGAAGCTTCTGTAATGGCAAGAGCATTAGTGGAAAATTTTATCTTGATTTATGGAAATTTTCTTCAATTAAATTCCGATCAAGGCACTGAATTCAATAATGATGTTTTTGAACAGATTTGTAAATTATTAGAAATAAAGCAAACATTTGCAACAGCCTATCATCCACAGACAATCGGAGCTTTGGAAAGGAACCACAGATGTCTCAATGAGTATCTGAGATCCTTCACCAATACTCACAATTCGGACTGGGATGATTGGACAAAATTTTTTGCCTTCTCTTACAATACCACACCAAATATTGAACATGGCTACACACCATACGAACTTGTTTTTGGACGAAAAGCTACACTACCGCATGACTTGCAAGATAACCAATCAATGATTAATCCAGTTTATAATCCAGATCAATATTATCAAGAATTACGCTATAAACTACAAACATCAAACTCAAATGCTAGAAACAAATTAATTTTCCAAAAAGAAAAACGTAAAAATGTGTGCAATCAAAACATCAATAAAATCGATTTAAACATAGGAGATTTAGTATATCTGACAAACGAAAATCGGAAAAAACTTGACCCGTTTTACATAGGACCATTCACAGTAACCAAAATAGCAGATCCAAATTGTACAGTAAAACATAACAACACTCATAAAGAAACAATAGTCCATAAAAATAGAACAATAAAAATCTAAATAAATGATAGCAATTAAAGAAAACATAATTAACATTCTAGATGAGGTACTTGGAGGATAGGTCATAACGAATGATTCCATTTTTATTACATCATTCTCCAAAAGGGGGAAGATGTAGAGTATTTAGTTACATCATATCATAAATCACCTGACTTCTTCACCACATGTTCTGTGATTGTAACTTTCCCACAGTCACAGAACCCGACTTGACAAAAACGTACAACTTTCATATAATCAGCTAATTGTTGCTTGGTTACAAAACGACAATCAGCACCCTAAAATAATTTATAGCTTATACTCATACTCAAATAACATAGAACGACGACCCACGTCGTTGGTCATGTATTCTCAAATGTCACATAGCAATGACCCATGTCATTGGCACTTCAGAAATCACTTCAAATGCAAAACCCACATGAACCGTAACTCGACTCCTTCAGCATAGCACTCCGTTCCCAGGCAATAATACTTGCATACACATAAATGACTTAGACTGCTGCCAAGTGCATCACGCAACAAGCGTTGATGCCTTATTCGCTTTTACTCTCTCTCTCTCTCTCTTTCCTTCTTCATTATTCTATCCTTGTTGCAAACCTCTTATTGATCCCTGATTGGTTTGCCTAAATGAAAAGTAACTCCCAAGCACCTCCCACTAGGGATAAGCATTGTGTAGAGAACAAATCTATGTATGTAGAATTAAGTGATTTGTAAACTTGAAGATTGAAATAAAGACAGATTTTATTCAACAGTAGACTCGAGCAGTTGATATCCGGAAAGATATCACAATGTAAACAAAAACGTTTTTCAAATTTCAAGACTAAAAGCGTATAATTTCTTCGGTTTTCCATTGTTCAATCGATTGATGAGACTATGGACAAGCATATTATACAACCAGTGTCATGGACTTTGTCGTCAAGCGATAAAAAATGCCGGGGGTCCAAAATATATACCTCGAAGGTCCAAAATGCATTGGCTGTGTCCAAAAATAATGTTTAAACAGTGCTTCCACAATTCATTATTTTCGACGTTTTTCTTGTCCTACATGACCGTCGGGACATTTTTATCTCGTAGAGGGAAGTTTTTATCTACATTCTGACATGTTCTTTGACTTGGTTTACGCTATGCAATTAATTATTTGGGACAAAAAAACTACAATCACTTCCATAAAGGGTCCAAAATACGACCGTTACCCTACACATTCAAAACACTATGAACAAAGCTGTCATGATACAGTATGAGTTTTTAAAGTTTAAAGTGCATTTGACGAAACGGGTTCGTAAATATACGAAAGAAATGTTGTTACAAAACCGAACAATGGATGATTTCGTAACTTTTCAGTTTTGTATACCAAATTACTTTCACCCAATGCGGAATAGTGTTCGTGGAAGACGAACGCAAAAATACAAAAAAAATCGTGATTGATTAATCACGAAAATCTATCATATGGTCGTAATGGTTCATGAAAATAGCGTTATTGAACGAAATGAATATCGACTCACTCGAGAAAAATTGTATCGCCTCTAAAGCTATTTCGTAGTTGAAACAAAAGTTTTCATTTAAAAAAGTGTACAAGTGGTGTTATGGCTATAGTGGTTTTCACGCCCGATGGTATGGGTGCCCTAGTGTAGATGTAGTTTGTGAACCTTAGAGGAAAACCAATATGCACTCTGTCTCGAAAAACACCCAGAATCCGATCCGATAAATTTTTCATATTGGGTAATATTTCCATATACATTTTGATGAGTCGAGCACGTGCAAGTTTCTTTGAGGAAAACTTAAAGAAGCTGTGTATGACGATCGTATGCTAGTCTACGTGTGTTCAAATGTCACTAAGCTCTATAGCTACTAACTTTGTTCCATCTGTAAATTGTGGAGACCTTTTCACATTTTTTTGAATGTTTCAACATCAAGATACATTTGATATCGAACTACTTAAACAAACCAAGTTATTAAAACATTGATAATACAGAGACGAACCAGCTCAGGTCTAAACGTCTCTATAATAAAGCAAAAAAAAACTTTGATAACAATTGAATTATCACGTATGGCGAAATAAGGAACCATAATCTCCATAACTGGTACACCTACCCTAATCCAGATTTTCTTCTTCTACCTACCTGCAAATTTTTTGTACTGCAATAAGCAGACTCGCAGACTCTCTTCAGTCGTTTTTTTATGATTCGTTTCTCGTATTTTCTCTTCAATGCAGTTAAAGTTTATCGACTTTTGTGTTTCGATTTTTTAGGAATTCCACAAAGAATCATTTTTTTTATCTTTATTAACCGAGATTTTTAGCCCTGAGCTAGTTTAGACTTCTATCCGAAGGAAGTCGTCACTATAACTTTTTACGTTATAAGTGAGCATTAGAGTGATGCAAATTTTGAAATTTTGACTCCCCTATGCTTAAATCGATTTTTATTATGGTAAATAGCATCCTCTTAAAGTTTGAAGTGATTCGGAAGAAATTTGACTGTGCACACGCCATTCGAAGTTAATAAGGAGATTACTATGGAAAACGCCAAACTTTTGTGTTCCGCCCTCTACGTCGTCGTCATAATATTATATCGAAAAGTGAACAAACTCTATTCATGTAAAATCCTTTAGGTACAACTTTGCCGAAGACCACATTTCGATGGGATGTCAGGATAAATTGCTGTTCATAATCATAAAGTGGGTATGCATTTTGCCTGCTCGGCAGGCACCAGTGGTGCTCCTGGCAGGTAGAATAGATCAAAGTAATCCAGGCTACTATAGAGCTTAGTGACATTTGAACACACGTAGACTAGCATACGCTCGTCATACACAGTTTGTTTATGTTTTCCTCAAAGAAACTTGCACACGCTTTCTAGACTCATCAAAATGCATATGGAAATATTACCCAATTTGAAAAATTTATACACGGATTCTGGGTGTTTTTCGAGACAGAGTGCATATTGTTTTCCTCTAAGGTTCACAACTACATCTACACTAGGGCACCCATACCATCGGCGTGAAAACCACTATGGGGGCTCTGCACAAAAATCTTTCTCTCTCTTTCACCCCTTCACAAAATTTGTAAATAGCAAGGCCAGTAAACGTCAAATCCCATGCAAAACCAAAACAGTGCAGAGCCCCACATGAGAATAGTTTGTTTCACTTTTCCATAGATTATCATTACGAGCAGTTATAGGACTGAACACAAAATGTTTGCCTTTTCCTTAGTAATTTCCTTATAAACTTCAAATGGCGTGTACACAACCAAATTTGTTGTGTTTAAAATACTTGGTTATGCATATCTACGATTTTTTTAATGCTCGTCAGATATTTATCTGCAACTTATTAAAAGACTCCTGCTTGTAATTTTCCACGAATTTCTTTAAAATTACTGCCAGAAGTTTTTACATTGAATTCTGTCAAGGATTTATTCAAAAACTATTTAAAAAAATTATTTGAAAACCAATGATCTTCTAAAAATTTCTACCTAAATTTGCTTTAAACCTGGTTTCACGATTTCCTCTTAAAGTTCCTTAAAGTTTTTATTCAACGCAATTTTTCTAATGCGTTTTACCAAAATTCCTGTGAGATCTTTTAAGATATAAGTGAAGCAATTGCCATAAAAGTTGCCTGAAGATATTAATAATTATATTTTGAAGGAGTTTCTAAAACAAAACTTTTAGAGAAATTCCTGGTAGAATATTTGAAGGATTTTTGTGTGAGCTGGAAAAATATTTAAATCTCTACTGTAGTTGTTTGGTATCAATTTAAAAAAATTACGCATGTCTGAAGTGTAACCGTTTGGAATTGAGTCTTCTAGAATCCTTAGATGAATGAGATTAGGAATCTCCAAAGAAATTCTTCAGGGCAGAGATCTATGGAGACGACTACAGCCGATTCTTGCCTTTGCACGTATTTTTTTTTTACACGGAAATGTAAAAAAAGTTTCCATACATTTTTATTTCACCAAAACCTTATTTTGCATAAATTGGTCGAGAAATAGTGTTAATTTTTTGCACGGTTTTCTTTTAAATTTTGAACAGAAAACTTTTTTGCACGATACGCATCCCTCATGCAAAAACAGAATCGGGTGTATAGGAATATTGTCTAAATATTTGAATATCTATCCCTAGGGTAGTCCGAATGTAATGAGTTTTTGAATTTTTCCAGAAGTTCTCATATTTGTTTCCTACAGCACAACAGTTCTTTTAGATTTCTTACACCTCTAAACCGCGAGAAATCAATAAAAATCACAACAATGAATTTTCGTTAAAAAAAAGGTGACACTAATTTGAATGGTTTGGCTTATCGTGAACAATATGCTTACAAATGAACCAATGCACGAGTTCACTATTTGACGTTTGAGCGGTGCCGTGTTATTTATGTGGCCATGATAACGAGTGAATTTTACACCGCTTCAAATGTCAAATTAGTGAACTCGTACATTGGTCCATTGCAAAGGAGACCATGATGGCGAGGATGAACACTAGGTTGTTGAACATACATAAACTTTTTAGTCTAATTTGCAGTTCGTCAGTGGTATGTTCTGAATCAAGAAATTTATTGAAAATTTGGTTTTGAAGTCATTTTTATACGACGAATCTGAAATGTAATAATCTTGATACCTCTTATAACAAGATTCCTAGAGAAATTAAGAGACTTCGCACTACTTTGATTTAGTTTTTTTTAAGACAAGGACACCGTCGTCAGCCATTTAGCTGCACAGACTGTAAACTAAACCACTAGCAACGGACAAGCATGCTGGCCTTGATGTTTACTTATTTTGAAAAGGAATAATAAAGAGAGAACGAGTTGTACCAGCAGTATTTCCTTGAAGAATCTGTTCCTGAGAAATTCATAGAGGCCCTAATTTATATTTTTTTTTTTTTTTTTTTTGAATGCTTGGTGGAATCTTTGAGTAATTTCTGACATAATCTTCGAACATTTTAAGAAGAAACTTTTGCTAAATTACTAATTTCTAATCAGTTATGGTTCAAACTGCTCGAACACAGCCGATAAAGTTTCCTTAATCTCGTTTTACGCTCCACATTGCCCACTTTAAAAACCAAAAAATGGTAAATATCCTTCATAGTAACTCATGCAAAAAAAAGTAGAATAATAAAATAAATAGTATGCGGGATATATCAAAAATATAATTTTTTGGTGTTAAATTCCGTGAATGATCTCTTAGCCACGTTCGAATTTTCTTATGGAAATCCTGACAATTACCTTGATTATTCTCATGAAATTTGTTCCTATTTAATATCAACATACGGAGAAAAATCGGGAATGAAAATCCACATCGAGATAGGGAGATATCGAGATATGGAGGACATCGAGATATGGAGCGTGAAAATGTATGTAGAATGAAGGGACTGAAGAAATCATCGACATATGGAGAGATATCGAGATGTAGAACATCGAGATGTGGGGAGTCGACTGTTCTTTGACAATTTTTCCCCGCTCAAATAACGGCTATTTAATATTTAAATTTTAAATTACAAAATGGATAAAAATATGAACCTTGACACTTCTGATCATGTTTGACCGTTCACTCAGTCGACAAAAACGCCACATGGGCTCAACTATTTTTTCACTGGGGTTGTTCCTATCTGACATTTCAGAAGGGATACGAAAAACAAAATACACCCAAAATTTAGGTGTGACAAAATCACAAAAATCAGAAAAAAAAATGTTTTTCGGCCGCAAACCAACGAAAAGCGTAAAAAAAATGAGTAAGCATGTGTTTCCGGCCTTAACTTAAGCGTTTGGTACTAAAATCGGGACAGGGCTTTAGGACTTTAATACTTACATTATCATACGAATGATGGATATTGTTTGCTACAATTGCAAATTAATTGAAATATAGAGCGGAATTGTTTTTTTACTCTGGGCTCATCACAAACCTTTTTATGGTCTACCAAAATTAGAATTTTTGTGATAAAAATAAATACAGTCAAAGCTCGTTATAACGACAACTTTTATGGCGACAAATCTCTCTATAACGACATTTTCAATGGTCCCTTCAAATTCCCATACTAAGTTCAAATTTTATAGCGACATTTCTCTGTTTCGACCGTTCTCTATGTGACATTAGTGTTATATTCAATAGTTACTCAATATAACGACATTCGTTTAGCTATTTTAGTACATAATATGGTCGTTTTATTCCTCCATGCTCCATAACGACATCCACCTCTTTATAACGACGATTTTATAGCGACATCTCCGTATACGACGGTCCCTTGCGATGTCGCTATAACGAGCTTCGACTGTAAATGAAATAATCTTCAAAGCGTTTAGGTTAATTAAAAGATGGAGATAATATTCCTGCTGTTAAACTTTCCACTAGTTTACTTTTTTTATACACGGGTAGAAATCAGAATCCAAAACAAGATTTGACTCATGACTGGAATAATGACACTCCAGTGTGTTTTGATCGTATGAAAATACTGCCCATACTCGCATTACAGTCCCATATTCTATGGGATTGTCTATATGAATGGACTGTTATGCGAGTATGGGCAGAATACATCATGACTTGAACTCAAAATATCACGAGTTAGATGGTCGTAAAACAACACAAGAGTTATGCTTTGTTGCTGCTTTCATGGAGCATGAGTCGAATGCCTCAAATCATGACTCGCGCATCCGTTTTTGGTCATGATTTTTTCCGGAATCAGATTTTTTCGTGTAATTTCAAAAATAAAGATGACGATAGCCACTGTCGTCAAATGTCATTTGATATATAGTACATCGAGAAAAATCACAACATGAATTAGAAAAATAGGAAAGATTTGGTTGTTTTTGAATTGTTATTTGATGTCAAATGTATGAAAACCATATAATTATCATGGGGTCGGTGAATAATCAAAACGAAACCATACATAAATCGAGCGTGACAATACGAAGCGCGATAAAATTGAGCAAAGATATAATCGAGAAAACTATATGGTGTCCCACAAAATATGTGCACGGACTTTGATAACGAGATCATAATATTTTTTTCAAACAAATAAATATTTTTTATTATTTTTTGTTACATTTTAGGTGCTGGCTGTGAAAATTTTGTTTGATAAAAAAATTCTTTACAGGTATGTTCCGTTTTTATCAACACGATCGGCGATTTTCAGTTGACAAAAAACGGACTAATTTTCTTACAAATTTGAAAAATGAAAATTACAGTTTTATCAGGATAATGTACATTTTAATCATATGAATGCACAGTATTGACGTTAAAGAGCTGTGAGGGAGCATTAAGATTGTTTATTCTTATAGTTCGTAATGAAAGTTGATTGCAGACTTCTATAAATCAATATGATTTCGTTATAAATTCATTAATAGTTTTAGTTTTCTTAGTGAGAATTTAAATAAATGTAAAATATTTGTAAAAATAACTACAAGGAAGTGGGGCAAGCGGATCATTTTTTTTTTAAGAAAGATTGAACAAAAAACAACTTCTTTGTCTACTGTTCATCCTCACCCTTCTTCTTCTTTTTTATGTCATTACATCCCAACTGAGAAAGAGTCTTTTTCTCAACTTCCGCAGTTATCAACTGGAGAGCTTTTTTGCCAAGGTACCGTAATTCGGGGTGTAGTTGATCAGTGGGGAGAAGTTAATATTCCCGTACCCTCATGTATAAACCGTCAAGAGAGCTATAACCCGATTCAATTATCACAATTTTTTGTGATGTCGTTTAACCCTGATAGCTGCACTTGATTTCCTAAATTCGATTTGACATTCAAGATAATTATACCATGGAAAACAGATTTTTTAGGAAATGTTTGATGAACTGTTGAAGGGTTCTTCTTTAAACAATCGATTATTGCCAGGTCTGTAATAAAGACACCATTTAAATAAACTGTTTTGATACATTCCGTTTGTATAATTCGATACACATCCATTCAGTACATGTTTAAAAAAATATTTGGATTGATAATACATGCATCCTATTTGGAATTATAAGAACAGAATCTCTCAAAAGTGACTCAACCCCATTTTATGGTACATATTTTTGCATTTTTGGTTCACAACCGATTGATGATTAATGTGGAGTTGATGTAAAATTTACAATAACATCATGTAAGTTTCCGCTTTACATCGTGTAATCTAGCATGAACTCTAACCGATTTACGCGACAATTGGCATAAACAAGCCAATGTGAATTTCCGACAAATCTGGCATTCCCTTTATGTGCATGATTTTACGCTGAAACTTACATGGATTTTTCTTTCTGTGTACGGTTTCCTGTGCTTTAAATTGCCAAATTTAACAGTAAAATGATTGTTGGTGATCTTTCTTCTAAAATTATTACTACCAACTCGAGAAGGATGGACTAATCGCCAATCTAGAACAGCACCACCATCGCCTTTTAAGCTTTAAGGCCCAAACGCAATGATTTCGAACGGCAACTGAAAGCGGAACCAGTTCGCCAGCCAAGAACTGTAGCATGCTTGTCGACCCAGACTTGGTTCACTTTCGTTCGTTAACAGCTCAGTCAGGATGGTTGTGATTTATGCTGGTAAAACCGGTTCCGCTTTCCGTTACTGTTCCACTATCATTGCGTTTGGAACTTTACGTTAGATCACAAATAGACTGGCAATAACTAACTTAAGTTGTAGTTTTTGTTGAGTATTGCGAACTCCCAAAAGTTAAGGAACCTGTCACCAAACTGTCACTGGAAAACCAACACAGTTATTACAGATAATTTTCCAAATCGCTTTCCTTCACTCAAACACCTCAGAACATTTGACCAATGCAAGAGTGAAATAATCATGTAAGTCTATCAGGCCGTTCTGGCAACCAAAAAATCTTCTACTAGATTGACAACTACGAAAAACTAAACATAACATATACTTTTGCAATTGGATTAAATGGACAAATTGCCAAAGTATATGTAATAGAGTGGTTCAAAAAAATCGTTTTTTACTCCACACTACTCGTTCGATTCGGGATCAAATTTCTGAGTGTCCTCCCAAAATTTGAGCTCATTTGGATGGAAAACTGAGTCTGCACAAAGCCCTCTTTAAGGTGTATTATGGAATTACTATGGGAAAAGCAAGCAATTCATTCAATCGGTCATAGTGTTGCCTATGTGCTCTTGGGGATTAGAACTTTGTTGATACTGTGACTAGAGATGGCGACTCACTCACGAATCATTCAAAAAGAGTCGACTCTCGAAAGTGGAATGAAACGAATCACGGTTCTTTTCAAAAGAGTCATGATTCATTTTGCACCGAATATATTAGAAGAGGGCTTAAAAATTCACTAGGAATCATATTTTAGTGTTGGAATTATCATAGTCAAACAATTCGGACATGTATTAATAGTTAAAGTTGCTGTACGAAACATATTCTACAAAAAATGTTATACTTTTATCCCTTGTGTAAAATACAACATTCATTTTTGTTTTATAAAATAAGTCACCGAATCGATCAAAAGAGTCGATTCACTTTGTGAGTGAGTCACCTACCGATTCGCTCTCAAAATTTGATCATTTTGCCCATCTCTAACTGTGACATACAATAATAAGCTACAACTTTGCCGAAGACCGTTTTTAAATCGGACGCCCCGGTAGTTAGTTATTGATGTTTCAATGAGTTGTAAAACTTTGGTTATAATTCTTGGGCTGTTCTGCAGGCATCACTGGATATATGCAGTAAAACATAGTAGCCATGATTTGTGCGTGCTATCTTTCGCGCCTGGTGCAGCAATGTTGCCTGTTCAGAAGTTAAATGAGCACTGCTGAAGAATTTGTGACTAGATATAAATCAATAATTAATTACTGAGGCGTCCGATTTGAAAACGGTCTTCGGCAAAGTTGTAGCTGATGAATGTATCTCACAGTAGCTCTAACCCCCAAGAGCACATGGGCAAACACTATGACCGATTGAATGAATTGGTTGCTTTTCTCATAGTAATTCCCATATAAACTTTAAAGGGCTTGTGCAGTCTCAGTTTTCATCCAAATGAGCTCAAATTTTGCGAGGACACTCAGAATTTGATCCAGAATCGAATGAGCGGTGTGGAGCAAAAACGATTTTTTGAACCACTCTAATATGTAATGTTTAGTTTTCGGTAGTTGTCAACCTTTCACTCGGCTGGTTAGCCGTAAACCACGAATCATAATTGATTAAAAACAAGTATTTTACAGATTGCTTAGTTTTGCTGGACCTCTTCCCCTACCCCTTGGAAACAGGATCTAATCAATTGCTATTTGCTATAATTTGTGCAATGCTATCGAGTTGGAGAGATAGAAGATAATGTTCCAAACTATGACAAGGTCGACAGTCTTATTAAGAATAAAATAAACTTGATCATAACCTCTTGCCGTTCATTCTTGAGCTCATTCTCAAGTGCATCCCTTATCAAAAAGAGGCTGAACATGTATGGGATTGTCCATTAATCATGTAAGCGGTTATGGGGGGAGGCAGGGGGATTTGAGGTCTCTGCAACTCTCTTAAGTGCGTATTCAACTAATCACAAATTCAGTTGTTGCTAGGACGTGACCAGAGCAACTCTGGAGTTGTTGAAGGATGGGCCAATCTTGTCCAACAGAACATGCTACGTTTGAAAACTTCCAATTGAATAATTGCATAAGAAGAAGTCAAACCTTATTGAATCGTATATGACTTGACATCTACCATGTATCGTAGATGCTCAATATTAACAAAATGACAAAAATTTCAACTCTGAGGCTATTAAAAAGCATTTTAATTGCTTCAAAATAAGTATTTAGTTTATATTCGAGACATTTGAAAAATTAATAATAATCAATTTGTGTGTGATAAAACGAATAATGTTGTTGACGGAAATCGGGAACGTGACAAACATCGGAGCGTGACAAGATCGGAACGTGATAAAAACGAACATGACCTGTGCATGGAAATGTTTGATTTGTAGAAAATCAAATCTTATCCAGTCAGAACAGAACCCTACTTTGTGTTTTGTGGATCCTAAACTAGTAATGAATGTTATTATCATAATTCGTCGATGGAGTGAGTTCAAGCATATTTTGAATGCTCCACAAGAATTCAGTTTTAAAATTTGATTTGGCTTTGCTAGAAAACATTAGACAAAATGGTAGAATTCTAAGCTTTCTAAGAATCATAGCTTTCCAGGTATTTTCAATATAAATAAAAATAAGTTCATTTACAAAATTACTCTATGTCAAATACTCGTATACTTTGGAACGGGCAACACAAATTTTATATTTTAACATGTTTTAGCGAATTCTCGAGAACTTTGTTTTATTCTTTTAAAAGATCGACCATAGCTGAAAATTCGAATTGTTTTATTTCTATTTCAAATATTATATTCTAAAGTTTTAAAATTTCCAAGTAAAATAAGTATTGGTCTGATAATTTAATTGATTCGGCAATGATTCAAATTTACTTTTTAGATTTATTGTTTGTACGTAGCTCATGACCTTGCACAAGTTTCGTACAACCAAATCCGCCCAAATAAAACGCGATTTGAGCAAAACTCATAAGAGGAGCTTCCAGAAAATGTGAGCAGCATCAACAAACAAAGCCAAATAAAAATGTTCAAAAATACAATATCTGCTCTTAATAAAATGCAAGAATAAATGTCGTGAAAATCAGATTCTCATCTTCACTAATCTCGAAATACCAGTATGGAAAAGGCGTGTCCATACTTTCTGGGACACCCTATACTCTAGCGGATATATCGAAAGAACACACGCCTCTCACGCCGAGGACCTGGAATCGAATCCTATCTACGAGATAGTCACTAGACAGTGACGACTTCCTTCGGAAGGAAATTAAAACCGCTGGTTGGGAAATTCAATGGTAAAACATCTCGTAAATAAATGTAAAAAAAATGTGTTACGAGCCGGGGATATTTTTGGAATAAAAATCAGATATTTGCATATAACAATTAAAAGCCCAGAGGTATACAACATCCCATCTACTTAGTATCATAAAAATTAATTGTTTTTTTTTTTTTTTAATTTGGATTCAATTAAAAAGTTTTTGTTAGTTTTCTTCATGAATAAACTATGTAACTGAAGAGATGTCAACCAACTGCATGGTTTTGGGTTTCAAGTGCTTTCATTTCCTTTATCACACATAATTAAGTTATACCAAAACTGAAAGCCCATGGTTCATTGGAAGCTATCAGTATTTATTCCAAAAATATTAAATTGAAATCTTTCGAGACAGAGTGAATCAGGTTATCAATTCTATTACTACGCGAATTGATTTGCCGAACCGATAACCTTCTGATTTACCGAAATGTGTATCAAATGTATTTAGGGTGTTATTGAAGATTTCACATTTAGAAGGATTAGTACAGTAAAATTGGGTGTCTAGGGATGCAAAAAATAAATTTTGAGCAACTTCCGGTTTATCGATAATTGAACAGAAGACAGTCCTACCATTCTTCCGACGCCTTTATCAAAAGCCGATTACAATGATAGCAATCCCATGACAGTTTTCTGAGATAATCATAAAAATATGTTATTTTTGGAGGAGATGCGAAATGGGGTGTTAACCCTCTAATACCCAACCCCGCCTTTAGACGGGGTACACTTTGGAATTTTGTGTATTTTTTCGTAGCTCACAAATCAAAATGATTTTATTTTTGGCTTATACCTTGACTCATAACACGCATATAAGAAAAGTTTTTTATGACTTTTGAAACATTTTTGTATTTTTAGAAATTGTTTGAAAAATTGCATTCTTATATAACCTACAAATGCCTGGGCTTCATTTAACGTGTAATATAAAAAATCGTACCTTTTATATTTTTCTATGATTAACCTATCACAAACGAAGAGCCTGGTGGTATTAAAATCATTTCAAACCTGTTTTTTCCGTTAGTTACACGGAAAATAAAATACGCTCCGAAAAAAAAATTAAAAATTTAATATTTTTAAAAAATACCGTAACAATTTAAATATTTATTATTGCCAAGAATCAACAACTAGAAAAGGCTTCAAGAAAAAATGAAAAAAGCTAGGGATGTTCAAAAATAAAAATTATAAAAATCAAAAACCAAAATTTACAAATTTGCGAATAAAAATAAATAAATGCCCAAAACGTGTTTAGAACGATTTTAGATAACGAAAAATAATATTTAAATCGAAAATAAAAATTTGGGTATTAGAGGGTTAAAGTATTTTAGTTACACAGTACCAAAAAATAATGTGATTTACGTCTTTTGGGATGCACATAAAAGAAGCGAGCCGAATGACCTAAATTTGTGTCGAGTTTCAAATACGTTAGTGTCCGATTCGGCAAATGTCGATCACAGTTCCCTCGTTTTCGTGTCCTTTAACATTTAAAATTACATTTTTTGTTCAATACATCTTCAAGCACACGTTTTTGTGTCGTTCCATCACTTACATCATGTGTCATTCAGTCATAACCAGAATTACGTCCAGAGTAATTTTCATTATTTTTAAGAGTGTATGTAAATGAAATTATATTTTGCGAACAACCGAAGTTTGCATTTTCGCTTTCTTGTACCGTATGGCAGGTTCGATTATACTCTATGCTCAGGGAAATCAAGGAAATATCCATTACGAAAAGATCCTGGACCGACCGGGAATTGAACTCATACACCTTCAGCATGATTTGGATTTATAGCCGCGGACTCTAACCACTCGGCTAAGGAAGGCCCCGAACTTAAAAAGTATAGTTTTTGAAATAATGACATGATTTTTATTTCAGATAATCATAACGAAAATGCCAAATGACACAGACAGCATACCCTTCTATGACGTGTTCGGTTACTACGAGTGGACCCTTACCCTAGCAGATCCCCGAACGAAAGGATGGCTCCTAGTGGATTCACCTGTCCCAACGCTACTCTGCGTGTGCGGTTATCTACTTGTCGTTTGGGCTGGTCCCAAAATGATGCGAGAGTAAGTATGGAATTGAAATCGATGAAGATTTTTTCGAACATTACATTTCCCATCCATTTCCAGTCGGAAACCGTTCGATCTCAACCCAGTACTGATTCCCTATAACCTAGTGATGGCACTACTTAACCTGTACATTTGTGTTCAACTTTTCATCGGCTCGACACAGCTGGGATACAGCTACATCTGCGAACCGTGCAAGCAGAGCTTCAGCAGTCCTGAGATGCGGGTAAGATTCACTTAGTTGGGAGCTTATAACAAAACTAGCGATCAATCATGGAAGAAAATGTGACGATGATATGCTAATTAAGTCAAGGAAATAAATCCTTCTTTCACGTCATTCATCGGGTGTGGGACATCGTCTCATAGTAATGGACAAAGTTGTTAAAAAACGACGGAAGGTGGCAGAGAGCAAAAAGAACACAAATCATTCGTTGGGCATTCAGATGAAACTTGTGGAATGGTTCACGTGCTATTGAAGGTTTTCTTCCTGCTGAGTTTAAATTGCACTGCCCAGTCCTAGCGAAGAAAGGGCAAATGTACATGTCATAACTCAACTGAGCCATATATCGGAGGGAGTTGTCGGTTGGACATTGCCAACTCAAGACAAATCACAGTCATAATCATATTTTACTACTTTAATTGCAACATGACAATTGTAAGCTTCCATTCAATTTTTAGAGACATCTTACCAACAACGAAGCATTTCTTAATTATATGTATTGAAGAGTAAGCACATCTCAGAAATATCGTAACACGAGGTTACTTTGATATTTTTTGTGGTATTTTGATAATTTTTGAACTAGGGTAGATGTACCAATAGTGGAGGTATTAAGCACGATTGAACTTCATTTAACCGCCTAAATTCATGAAGCGCAATTAATGTACATGTTAATGTTGTACGGAAACGAAAGTAACGAAGCATTACTTTAAAACATAAAAACATTGGGATTCTCAGTCGCACCAGTAATCCACGGCAACCCAAGTCATGTTGCACAAAAATTCCCCTCGCGAATCCTCTATGCAAGCGGATAGCCCGAGAATTCACATCTGACGTTTGGTATGAGCTCGTTGCCGATTGTTATGCTGGTAGGACTATGTGTACCACACAAACATAATGAAAGTTTAATCTCCTTAAGTTGGTGGCGACCGCCATACAGAGACCGGTCAGGAACTTGGACCGTGATCGATCCGTGCATTCTGTAGGTTCCAGCTAGATCTCATATCCGCCACTGAGTTTCATTGACTGGTGGACGTTATGAGCTCTCAAGGGCGTGTGGTGAGTCATAGTTGCCGATAGTCACGACTCCAAGATTATCTCGGCAACCAGCTAATACACGAGTTGCATAATAGTGAACTGCCGCGTGATCTCTGACCATTTTTGTGTACCTGTCCTAGTTGTCGGTACCCTATAGTTATTTATAATTGTGTTACCTTTTTTGTGAATCTCTCACCTTAGTAGGTATTTTTTTAGGGATCATTAAATTGATATCCTGTTTTTCTTTCTTTTTTTCTATTTCCTGTTTTGTCTTTTTTTTTACTATTTCACCCAAATGTATTTGAATTATTTTTGTATTTAGGTTATTTTTATATGGATGTTATGTATCCCTACTAAGTGTTTTAAAGACGTTTGAATTTATTAATTTTAATTTCCAATCTGTTATTTCATTGAAGGTATTTTTTATTATATTTTTATATTACCATTGTATTTTTTTAATTTTTTGAGAGCTTTGTTTTTTGTTATTAAATATTTTTGAGCTCCTTTTTAAATTTTGAATTATCTTATTGCGCGCAAATCCGTTAGTATATTCTTTTGGCCCAGATTCCTATTAAACCATAGAATTTACACGCGAGCTTTTACAACAGTCAACTCGTATTGGTACAAGTAAGAAAAGTTTGACAATTTTAGTTGATATTTCATCACTTTATAAGGCAATTTGAACTCGGTGTGTTGTGCAAGCTATTCACTGCCTCTCTGATATTCATAACCACAGCTTATATAGTTATACGGAACATATGGTCCCGAAGTTGTCAAACCATCTTCCGCGAAATTGATCCTGTCCAAATTCTGCCCAGCCGTGACTAATCAGGGGTTGAAAAACGTGGTACTAACCGCCCCTAAGGGAGCACCCACAACTAATGGAACTCGGGCTTCTACCGCTTACGAGTGGCATTCAGAGTATTTCTACCTTCCTTGTATGATTTATTTTCGCTGACTCTACTGAACCGTGAATAAAAAGGCCATGCAATCTAAACCTTGTGATTCCCCAAGCCACAGACCCTTTGTCCAAAACGATATATCGCACTGTGTCAAACTTGCATCCCTTTACTAAGGAGTGGCCCTCCGATCCTTCAGTGGAGTCCCTATAAAATGGGGTGAGCCGGATCCTATTCTTGGCACTTTTGATTCACTTTCCGCAATCTGGCAAAAGGTATTTTTTAAAAGCTACTGAGCCAATATTTGCCCACTAATAATAGCGGGTCGTACAAAAGTGCTTTCTCCCTCCTCAAAAAGTCTACGAACTCTCTACAAAGACAAGTTCTACCGTGCTCAACCGCCACCCTCTATGCCTAAGTGTAATCATGGGGCCGAATGGACAAGATGCAGCTCACAAAGTAGCTACGTGCACGCTGCTGTCCTCTACCCGGGATGAAAACGTGTATGATGAGTAATTTCGATTCCTAACCATTATGTTCGCACTGGCACACCAGCTTTTTTAACGAACTTGCCAGAGCCGATTAAGGAGTCCCTCGAAGTCTATAATGTCTTCATGCATGGTAACAATTTATAATCGCAAACTTATTCGCTGACATACTTCCCACGCGGCACTTGCCTGGCACCCTTCATCAGCGGCTTCAGCATCCATTTCCTATCCACCACCCCCTTTTGCTGCATTTGGCTACTTTCGCGCTCTTCCATATGCAATTTATCTCCGTCTTTCTTCGAAAGCGAGGCCTTCTGACGCTCATTTGCGCTTCACGCCTTGAACTACCGTATATGACCCAGTCCGAGCGAGTATTGTCCGCGACAGTGTTTGGCGGGGAACAGAGGGTGAACCGGATTTGTCTGTCTCCCGTTGCGGCGCGGACGAGTAGGGAATGCTTTGTAAAACCATGGCCTTCGTCAATTTTCATTATCTCCTACTCTGGAGCGAGTCACCACGCGGCGATCTCTCTAGGCATTCGAACATCAGCGAGGATACGTGTCGATTTCATTGTCCGGTTTCCACTTATCGTTTCCAAACGTCTGTTGCGTGCGTGCAAGATGTGGTAGTTTTCTACCCTTCTCGAGATACAGGGCATTGTTCGTTTATTGCCAAGCGATGCTGCGAGAGAATTCATATTTTGCTTTTATTAATTACATGCCCGAGCGGAACAAACCAAATTCCATCTCAATATGAAATTCCATACTTTGCACAATTGATCGGAGCCGACTCTGTCAGGTAAAGGGTACTACTTCTCCAAGGTGCTGGAATTCACCGAACTTTTTTCCTTCATCTTGTCTCCTCGGCAAAATTGAAGTCACCGATTACCAGCTGACGGTTCCTTGCACCGTGGTCATGCCACTAGCGAGGTGAGCCACGCTCCATTTCGTTTACTGCGAATGTGATTGAGGAGTCTAGAGTGGTGGAATCGAATGTTTCCCCGGGTGAAAGCAAGAATCTGAGTGCGGTGAAGATTAGTAAGTATACCAAATATTCGACACCACTTCAAAGACTTAAATGTATGTTTGCAAAAGTTTAGATTAATACCAACAAAACACCAAATCTAAAAAGGTGGTTGTGCTGCGCTAGATAAGAATTGATTGGTGGTAGGTAAGATCGAACTAAATAACAAATAATCAACGTTGCTGTAAAGTCACATACTAGCAAATGCGAATTAATAAAAAAAAATACTTAAAATCATACCCAAAAGGGTGTTTTCCTTCAATTGTATCGCGTTATAGTTTCAATCCTGGTATGTTAGTTGATGATATGTTGAGTTATAATTGACCCGTTATAGTTACTCAAATCATTTCGCATTGCTCTACTCAGGTTCGCTTATTAGTTGTGTAGCTTATCTCCCTTCCTTGTCTTTATAATATGGTTGATAACATCATTTCATCACGTGAAAAAAATGAAATTTGGACTACATATTGCCTCCACGCAGTCACTACGGTGATTGCCCAAAGACAATGAGTTGTGCCCGACGCGTACAGCCCGGACACACAACACTAGTGCCTATAGCCCAATGAATCTATGAATAAAGCCCCGAAAGCAAGAAAGGTGGAGAAAGAATATCGGCCCCTCACTATTCTGGCAACTATTATGAAAGCTAGAATATCAAGCATATTGCCTCGTTGCTGGCATTTATCCACGCCCTGTTAGTTGGAGTTACCTTTTGTTGAATAATATTCGCGTTCCTTCTTGAATTTTCAGATCCGAGTTCACCTTGCGCTTTCTTGACGGAGCATGCTCTTATCCGACACCATTCTGGTGAAGTGTTAACAGTAGAACGTATTCTCTCACTGTGGATGCACTACACCTCTGTTGTGAAGGGAATATCTTGGAATGATTTCTCGTTAACAATTAAGCGTCCTAATCAGAGCAACTTCTACTGCCTCAAGCCCTCTCTCCAGGCCAAAACACAGGAGTGGAGCTCTGAATCCAAGTCGGCAGAAACCTGCTGTCCGAATCTACGACTCTGATAATAACTAGGCGTCAGGCAGTGTTTTAATACAATCTCTCGGTCAACGGGTGAGGAACCGATGAACATCAAAGTTACTCAAGTTATCATCGTTCCGGATCTAGCTGGAATCTTCCTCGGGTAATCAAGTTCTCCCGATCAGGTTTCTCCCAGTGAAAATTGCGTTGGGGAATATGGCCATTTGGCCATTTGAATTGATCCTCCAGAATGGGAGAAACACTCCATTCTAATTGGATAATTGGTTCCGATGCTTAAAAGGCCAAATCTGATTTCATCTTAAGAAAACGATCGGAGGAAGACCAAAATGCTAAAGTGAAATTCAGGTCGGTTACGCCACAGATATTAGATCTGGAATACAATTAGAACTAGTGGCAAGTTTGTTCTCATCGGAAATGGCACATCTAAACTTTGGAAGAGTTTCAAGCGCTGGATCAATTGTATAGCTATGCTTGTAACGAAGCCAAGTTACTCCGAGTATGGTGCCCGTACATTCAAAGTGATCATCCTCAAGAAAATATGGATCGTTATACAGGCAAACTGCTCTAATAAAATTATGGAACAGTGGATTCTCGAGAAATAGCAGTGATGAGCAAATGGTTGTCTCTTATTTTCACTGATTTACCCAAATGAGAAACGATGGTATTAGACGACTTGAGACCATGTTATTTTCTAAAAGCAGAAAGTACAATTAAATAAAATAACACTGTATAGACCATAATTTACCTACCAAATGAGCCGAACGACCGTTTCTAAAATTACGATTAGTTCAAATGCCTTATACCGAAAAAGGTAGGTCAGAATCTAATCCTCGAAAGAAAGGAACCTTACACCTTTATAAGAGAATCAAACAGTGGCATATAACGCCGAGAGATGTTAGTTAATTTATTCTCCTATTACAACCTCGCTTCACGTATGGTTGGCCGTCCCATTCGATAAGTAGTTCAATCCGAATGTTCTAAAGGAAGGTCAGTATCGGAACGGTGTAAAATGAATAACCGAGACCTACAGCTGAGATCCGGGTCAATTTTACCAGTTTAGCTACGAGAGCATTGATAATGAGAAAATAAGTATACAGCCTTGCGGAGCGGCACGCTTTCTCCTGCGGAGTGAGTAAGGCCGGCGATCATCGGTCCTTACTTGTTAGTGTTGAAATTTCTTTAAAGGAAATGTAACAAAAAATTAGCATTATTTTTTCACTGCAGAAAGATTAAATTTAATGTGGTTATCGAAGCAATCTAAAATGACAAGATTGCTTCTCCGCTCCAGGGCGTCAATGGTGAAAATATATAGTTCCGTAACAAAGACAGGACACACATATTCCCGAGGTAGCCGCCTTCCGCGCATGCACAGAAGGTCGAGGGAAACACCATCGTCACATTGCTCAAGAAATGCCAAATGAAGGTACCATTCATGAAGAAGTTTTTTCAAAATATCCCTGAAAATAAGATAATATACTCCCAAAGGAATTTAT
>NW_018735499.1:0-25014 GCF_002204515.2 Aedes aegypti | reverse complement strand
TCTTTGTTATTTTCACCACCTAGATTTGTTTACCCATTTTACTACGCAAGCTTATAGCACTATCATTTTTCAGACCGTTTAACTATCGCTTTCTCTGTCCTAACTATCTTACTAATCGATTTTACTTTCTTCCGTATCTTTCACAGGTGAGTGCTTGCTGTCGTTTTGTCGGATAAACGTACGAAACAGGTATCTTTCCAGGACTTCGTTGAGTCGAATGAACGCAGCTTTCCAAAATGTCACTTAGTATGTAAATAAAAAAACATCCTTATTCCTCTTGATGAGGGCCAATGCCATATTTGATGCAATTTCCAGAATAATTCGCCATTGTGCAGTCCTTGTCCATCCAGCCAAAGCAAGTGGCATAAAATATTATAAAATCCATAATGTTACTCAAGCTTATGGATTTTTTAGCTATCACTGAACGTTGACAAGTACGTCACGTCGCACGTTATCAAAACCTTTTTATAATTAGCTGCCAACTGACAGCTTTCATTACACTGTAGGTTAGAAACATAAACCAGCAATTTTATCTTCGTTCCAATTACTGGCTTGATTAAATTTCGTCGTTCGACTTTCACATCCTTCGTTTCCAGCTAGTCTGGACCCTGGAAGGCGCCAGAAAATGTAATCTCTGTCCGTAATGCGTTGTTTCAAGGCCTCGCTACATAAATATAAAAAATGGCTAAGTTATTCGTGCAAATAAAATAATCTCACCTGTACCAAACAATAACCTACAACAGTCGGAGTGGCAGTAACACCAATATAAACCGTTCGAGAGCTTATGGTGTGCGCTCCAATTTGCGACCTTACATGCACGCCTGAATGCTAATTCCACTTAACGTAATTGCTTCACCTTTTTTCCCTCTACCAATCCTCTGGCCAAACCAATCCGCTGCTCGTTAGGAGATAATGTTTACTCTTGCGAGTTTAACCTGTGAGAGCAGAGTCCTTTTCCGTGTTGAAATTTCACAATTGAAACGAGGGGCTTTGCCATGTAATGAGAACTCTCCCTCACTGGTACCGCGACTCCATGAACCATTAGATTTACATGTGAGTCCTCGAAAGCACAATACACGCCCCTCCGTTGTGATAAATGTGACCCTTACGTAAACCACAATTTCCGAATAATATTGAATGTAAAAGTTTACTGTGCAGATTACCGTCACTAAGAAAGATGTAATTGCCTAAGGGCCAATGCTCATGTTCCTTGTTTGCTCGGAAAAGGAAACATCGACTAATTTGCGTCCCGCGCACTCACTTTCTCCATCAATTGTATATTATACGCTGGAAACTATGGCAAAGAAAGGTTAGCAAACTCAATAAGCATGGATGCTTCGAACTGTAGAATAATCGTCACATTTGCTTTCTGTACACTCGATATTTGCTTGTGCAACTCAATTTCCACTTTTAGCAAACAAGTGGCGCTTTGTCTTGGAGCTGGAGGTCAGCACTGTTATGCTATATAGTAGAATAACATCCATATTGCCTTGGATTAATGTAAAGGTTCCGGGTATTGTTCCTACACACATTTCGTCACAAATGTAACATGGTCCATCTAAGTGTGCTTATGAATAATTTTTGCCTCAGAAGTCAAAATGATCGACACTCACAAGAGGACTTTTTCCGTCCAATCTTCGATGTGAAGAGCCTTTCTAACGTCAACAACCTACAGCTGCAAAGATGGCTAATAGTCACGGTAAAAAGAAGCAAGGTATTATACTCCAAAAAAAACGACATTTGGCAGTGACGTCATTCCTATCGCAAACTCGAACGAGTGCAAAAGAAAGCAAGGCCTGCTCCCCCTTACTATCCTCAAGGCCTCATGCATGGCGATAGGAATGACGACACATGTTTTGATGGAAAATCGTTGTTTACACGTGGGAATAGCCTACCTTGTTGTGTCTACTGTGGCTATCAGTAGCACCTATCTAAGAGTTAGTGTAGTAGCTACCTCAAGTTGTAGATTGGATATCAGCAACAGTCAAGTTTCTTTTTGATAATGTTATCCACAGTTGTTTGCTGGATAAGAACAATGGTGTAGAGTAAATAAACTTTGATACAGTGTTAAACATCTATACACAGCGAAAAATTCTCTACTATCTCAAGGATGCCTCAAAAGAGAACCAAAAAATGTGATCGACTCTCTTCAAATCACCTTAGTCCTGAGTCCGTCGTTCTGCCTGATGATTACAATCACCTATTGTTGGTCAACATTCTCTTTGCGCAATTGGATCCTGAGACGCGTAGGGGATGGGAGGAATTCTCTCTAATAAAGCAACAAGATACGTGAATGAACTCACCGAATATCTCCAGCGACGCATTCGTATGCTGGAATCGCCGCCAGTAAGCAATCGGAGTCCAAGAATTCAGTTCCACCAATCAAGACTACTTCGGTCAAGACGAGCTTCAACACTGTCCAAACATTGATAAGTTGTGTTGTCTGCAGTGCCAATCACTAGGTGGTCCAGTGCAGTTTATTCCAAGGATACCGCAATCGGAAAGGGAATCAGTTCTCAGAAATCATTCTGCAGAAACTGCCAGTCGAAGTTCTCTTGTCGGCATTGCAAAAAGCGTCATCATTCGCTGGTTTGCTGCAGATCGACAAGGACAATTCTTCGCAGCCAGCAATGACACCGAAGCCGACGAAGGCCAACTGTTGGAGAGAAGAACAGGATTCTAAGGAGACGGCTACCTCAAGTTCCAGCACTACGGGTAGTACTACATCGCAAGTATCCAACATGGCGGCCACCGATGTCGTAGTATTCTATCTATTGCTGGCGATGGCTATCGTGATTGTCGAGGACACAGTGGACATCGTTATGCAGCACGCGCTCTCCTGTACTCAGGGTTAGAAAGCAATTTCGTTACGGAAGGCTCAGTCAGCGGTTAAGGGCAACCCGCGGAAAGGTAGATGTCAAGATCCATGGAATCGACCATGCAAGGATCAACGTTAGACAGCAGATCGAAACTACCATTCGATCACGTAGGTATTTCGGATTTCTCCCGACGAATGAAATTTCTCGTTCTACGAAGATGACACTCAATCTACCTACATCTACGACCAACATTTTAAGCTGGAGGCTACCAGATGCTACCGAATTGGCTGATCCATCATTCAATGTTTCCATGATGGTAGGTGTAGTTCTGGCAATCGAATCATTCTTCGATTTCTTCAGGAATGGACGGCAGATTTCATTAGGAGAAAGGCTGCTAGCACTCAACGAATGGGGGGACCGAAATCCGTGCAGGCTCAAAATCCGTACACTTCATACAAATAGTAGGTGTTTTGTATGAAGTGGACGGATTTAGATCCATTTCTTAGGTGTACGGATTTCGATCCCGCACGGTATGCGGTGGAGTATCAGTTCCTAATCAGTCGACGAACATTAGCTGCAACGTGTCGGCTTCAGGAGGTCTAGAGGAGTTTTATAGTCCAATTTTGGTCCTCCGTGGAGGTTGGGTCGGCTAATAGAAATATAAGTAGTAGAACGCTATTGGCGCTGTTATCACAAAGAAGAATTATTTTATTAATACTTAGTGTTGAAGTTTTTATTACTTGTTGGTGTCATGTTGTAGAGATTGTTTTATTTTGGATGGAAAAATTGGTTTGACACTTATGGACCGATGCACGAGTTCACTAATTTGACGTTTGAGCGGTGCCGAATTCATTGGTTCCCATGGCCACATCAATAACACGGCACCGCTCAAACGTCAAATAGTGAAATCGTGCAATCGGTCCATAGACCATACTCAACATCAGAACGTGGAAAACTAAATGTTGGTCAAACGAACTGTCGCGACATTAGCATTCTAAGGCTAATGCTTCTACTGGTCGGCTGTAAACTATTCACCAAAGAAGCGCGTTGCGAAGAGCATTTTTTTTCGTACCGTATGATCCGGGAAGATATTGCTGTGTGCGTTTGAAACGCAAATTTCAAATGCGGAGACACTAATTGCGGTAAGATTTCCACAAGCAATCCGATGTCAAAGATTGCTTTTCTTTGCAAGGTTGGTGGTGATATTGATAAACGTTGCTAGGCGTCCTTTGATTGTTTTGTTTTACCGCATTTGAAACGCGTTCAGTCAAGATTTGCATCTCAAAAGCAAACAGCTATACACTACCCGTCATAAATACGGACTCACTAAATAAGTATTGCAACACTCAGCTGAATATTGAATCACCCTGAAAAGTTTAGCATCACCTCAAAACAGGTAATTTCACATTGCTATATCTCGAGATCCTTACGACTTGCAGAGAAGCGATCTTCAGCAAAGTTGTTCAGGGGTTCAAGGACATCCGGAAAACGAACAGTTTAGTTCGCGATTTGCCACTAGCTGGCGCTAGTGAGGATATAAAATAGAGCATTTTGAACTAGTTCTAGCTTGTGATCCATAAGAGATAGAAAGTTCGGGTCTTCGGCAAAGTTGCTCAGGGGTTCAAGGACATCCGGAAAACGAACAGCTTAGTTTGCGATTTTGCCGCTAGGTGGCGCTCATAATGTTTTGGTACAGTCATCTCTAAACTGTTTCCTGGATTCCCTTGACTTTCCGAACAATTTTGTCGAAGACTCAAACTTTCTATCTCATCTGGCTCGAAAGATAGAATTTGTTTCATATATTTAATTAAATATGCGTACTAGTGCAACCTAGTGGCAAAATAAGGAATCAAAAAATTTGATATTTGGATGTCCTTTACTTTATTTCTGTTCTTTACTTACCAAAGACTCGAACTTTCTATCTCTTGTGGATCGCAAGCTAGAACTAGTTCAAAATGCTCAGTTTTACATGCTCACTAGAGCCACCTAGCGGTAAAATCTCGAATCAAACTATCTGTCTTCCGGATGTCCTTGAACCCCTGAGCAACTTTGCCGAAGACCCAAACTTTCTATCTCTTATGGATCACAAGCTAGAACTAGTTCAAAATGCTCAATTTTACATGCTCACTAGCGCCACCTAGCGGCAAAATCGCGAACTAAGCTGTTCGTTTTCCGGATGTCCTTGAACCCCTGAGCAACTTTGCCGAAGACCCGAACTTTCTATCTCTTATGGATCACAAGCTAGAACTAGTTCAAAATGCTCAATTTTACATGCTCACTAGCGCCACCTAGCGGCAAAATCGCGAACTAAACTGTTCACTTTCCGGATGTCCTTGAACCCCTGAGCAACTTTGTCGAAGACCTGAACTTTCTATCTCTTATGGATCACAAGCTAGAACTAGTTCGAAATGATCAATTTTACATGCTCACTAGCGCCACCTAGCGGCAAAATCGCGAACTAAACTGTACGTTTTCCGGATGTCTTTGATCCCTGAACAACTTTGCTGAAGATCGCTTCTTTGCAAGTCGTAAGGATCTCGAGATATAGCAATGTGAATTAACCTGTTTTGAGGTGATGCTAAACTTTTTGGGGGTGATTCATTATTCAGCTGAGTGTTGCAGAAGTGCTTTGTGAAGCCCAAGCAGGACGGTTCGGTTTTGCGTCGTCCGCTTGACTTTGCTGACGGATTCGCGAGTATTTTCGTTGCCAGAGAATTTTTTTCCCCTGTTTTGGAGCGCCTTGCTGGGTAGTGCTTTGTGAAGCCCAAGCAGAACGGTTCGGTTTTGCGTCGTCCGATTGATTTTGCTGACGGATTCGCGCGTATTTTCGTTGCCGGAGAATTTTTTTTTCTCCTGTTTTGGAGCGCCTTGCTGGACAGAGAATATGATTATACTAGAGAAACGCGGAGAGGATTTTGACTTTGTTTATAAACAACATTTGCAATGACTGTCAATAATTGAGGTCATTCAAACAACATATAATTGTGCGTGTCATCCTGCCAGTCGCCATAAGAAACCAAGCTTATCAATGACGTCACTTACGAATCGCTTTTCACTAACACACAGCCATTGCACAGTGGGACGATTGGGGTTTTAGGAGGAAAGATGGAACTCACGCCTTCAATTGTGATTTTACGTAAAAATGATGTTCTACAAAGATTGTTGTTTAAAAACAATTTTTTGGTCGGAAGCGAAAATTAGGGTGGCCCTTTGTAAAAAAAGATACCATAAAACTTTTTTCATTTTAAGGAATATTGGTTACATTTGTTCTACAAAGTTGAAGACCAGAAAAATTTTGAACTGATTTGAACAAAAAAAGTTTTTTTCTAGCTCAAAAATTGACCGTTTTAGAGCATTTTTCGCTATTGGTGTAGGTGGCCCTTCAAAAATAGGCTTTTTGTGTTTTATTTTTATTATTTCAATTTTTGTCAGATAGTTGCCTTCCCATCACTTTTAGAGCTAATTGAAACGCAAACATACAAGATATAGCTAAACGAAACGAATAGATACAAGAATCTTTTCATATGAAAATTTAATTTACTTCCATAGACATAACGTATCATCGATACTAATACATACGATATACGAAAGCAAAATGACAAATATGACAAAGATGGAGAGCTTTCTTCTTTAATAACTGTGGGAAGTGTGTGTGTGTGTGTGTGTGATACAATCCACCTCCCACTGGCCGGCAGTGCTTTTATGGAGAAAATTGTATGCATGTATTTATTGATACCCTTCGATATCTTTATATCTGCAGACCAATTTTAGCCCAGGAGATGAAGGTGATAGCTCTACTGAAAATTCCAACGACCTTTCCAGAATGGGCAGTAAATACACACACATTCTGAGGTCATTTTCATTTACAGTAAAGCCCCGCATAAAAACATCCAGATATCAAATGGATATATGCAATGTTTTACACTTCCCGAATCGAAAAATTATATTTTCGACCTGGCACGTATTAGTTGAATTGGTAATAAGGAGTAAGTAAACAATAATAAGAACGATTTACCAGGATGTGAAGCAGTTTTTCTCCGTCGCCGCACTGGGGTTTCCGTAAAACTATTACACTTTTTCACTGCACTCCACGCGGTAACACGTTCGATCCTGACCGCATCACCCGCCCCGCAGGAGCAAGCGTCGCAGTCAAAGGATCACACACTACTGCAAAAACAGGGGAAACAAATCTCCGGCAACGAAAATCGCCGAATCCGTCAGCAAAATCAATCGGGACGTCGCCAAAACCGATCTGTCCAGCTTGGGCTGCACGAAGCACTACCCAGCAAGGCGCTCCAAAACAGGGGAAAAAATTTCTCCGGCAACGAAAATACGCGCGAATCCGTCAGCAAAATTCAATTGGACGACGCAAAACCGATCTGTCCTGCTTGGGCTTCACGAAGCACTCTTCTTTAATAACTGTGGAAGTGCTCTTAAAAACAGTAACCTGAGAATCATAATCTGTTCTAGTTGGAACGTAGTGCAAGCAAAAGAATATTAAACGTTTTTTTTGATGAAGAGTTATAGACTGTTTATAACAAAAAATAACATTTTATGGGTTTATAGAGCAGGGGAAATAAAAAAAATCGTTGATATAATTATAGCGTTTTTCAGCTTAAAATATGAATAAAAATTGTATAATTCTTCGGCTGACTGGATCATAAGTACATAACTGTTAAAAACAGTTTTTGAGCATCTTCCAAAACAGCTCTACGTATCAAATAATGCATATGATTATATTCCTTAAGGTGAAGATAAATCGAAGCCAAACTTCAAATTTTAAAGAGCACGGAACTGGAGAACTGATCACCCGTTTAAGCTGACTTAATCGATTGGTCACTACCAGCTAGTGATCAATCGATTAAGTTTTCAGCCTGAACGGATGTTCGGTTCTCCAGATTCGCTCTTGAAAATTTGAGGTTTGGCTTCGATTAATATTCACCTTAATCTGGACTGTAAAGTCAGCATCGTAATCATTAATCATACTCTAATAATGAACCGTTTCAGGTACGCTTTATCTCCTTCGATGCACAAATTACTTGTAAACGGATTTCCGGTAATTAAAAATTCGTTACTTCCAATCAGATGTTTCCCGATGAGGCTGGTGAATCCCATAACAAAAGTTTAGGAGGATGACAAATTCAACCGTGAGCTGCATTTAAAAGATGTTTAGAAGACTATTTTCCTTATTTTTATTGCTGACCTCCTTTGAATATATTCACAAGTACTTTTATATAAATATGAAATAAAATACTTTGTTATTCATATTTAAAGCCGAAAGGAATTTATTATCATGCAAAAAAACTTTTTGTTTGCCTCAAATACATCTACAAGTGAAAAATGTTTTGTTTTTCATGAAAATGTTTATAACTCTTCATCGAAAAAATTGTACAGGCCCCAAAATATGCGTTTCAATCAGCTCTACAGGTGATGGGAAGGCAACTTTGCTGAAATACTCTAAATAAAAAAAATAAAACACAAAAACCTGTTTTTGAAGGGCCACCCTACATCAATAGTGAAAAATGCTCTAAAACGGTCAATTTTTGAGCTAGAAAAATTTTTTTTGGTCAAATCAGCTTATAATTTCTGATCTTCAACTTTGTAGAACAAACTGTACCAATATTCCTTAAAATAAAAAAGTTTTTATGGTTATCTTTTTTCACAAAGGGCCACCCTAATTTTCGCTCCGACCAAAAAATTGTTTTTATAATAGGAACAACTTTGTAGAACATCATTTTTACGTAAAATCACAATTGAAGGCGTGAGTTCCATCTTTCCTCCTAAAACCCCAATCCGTCCCACTGTGCATTGTCTCTTTAATTGTGCATTGTCTCATAACGTCTTTTGGAATCTCATTGATTTTGCTCGATTGGGACCACATTTGACGGTTCAATTGGAACGATTCGCGCGTATTTTCGTTGCCGGAGAATTTTTTTCCCCTGTTTTGGAGCGCCTTGAAGCCCAAGCAGAACAGTTCGGTTTTGCGAGTTCTGTTTGATATTTTGGCCTTGACGCTTGATCCTGTGGGAGTGGGTGACGAGGGCAGGATCAAACATGTCGCGCGTCGGTCGAGTGAAGTGAAAAAGTTCCGCGATCGGTTAGTTCTGTTTGATCTTCGACCTTGGCAGTGCGTCAAGAAAGCCCGAGCAGTCGTTAGCTGTTTACCCTCTCGAGTCGTGCGCCTTTTTTCTCTGAGGGCTTTTATATACCCGAGCAAACGAGTTAAGCTGAAAGTGGGATTGTGCTGCTCAGTCAAGGATGACGGATCGATTGGTGAGCTCGTTTCATGCTACTATTTCTAATCTATAAAATATGTATGAATGCACATTTAACCGATACAACGGTAGGACGTAAATATGATTTTTCAACAAACTATGAATGGTTCGTCACTGAGTGTCGACATAAACTCTAATTCATGAAGTATTTATGTTTAACATTTTTTGTTTTCAAAACACTCATTTCTTTTTATCTTTATTTTGTAATTTAAAAAAAAAAACTTTGAATGGTTCGACACTACAAGTATTCGACACTACAAGTGTAGACTTGCGAAAGGTTCACTTTATTCAACAAACTTTGGATGGTTCGCCACTGTAAGTGTCGGCATAAGAATAAGAGTGTTCTATGATGTTCCAGACAATCGAGTTTTGTTTCTTTTCAAATAAGTAAAATATAATAACACATGCTTCGTCCTGACAGCTGTAGGAATGTTACATTTAGGTATTTGTTCAACAAACTTTGAATGGTTCGTCACCTCAAGTGTCGTTACCTCTACATAGAAATTATTAATATCAAATGAAAATATTATATTTTCATAAAAGCATATTTATATTTGACAAATAACTATTTATCATAGTCTAATCGCTTATCAAAGTGAATCCTTTGACCCAACGATCCTCCCCATTAACAAACATCCCTCCCAGTAACCTTTGTGGAGATGCAGAGGCAAACACGGTCTCCAAATAGCAAAAGGTTACACACTAGCATTCCTTCCCTCAATCCCACCTGACTGCAAGGACGTGGCCGGCGCCGTTATTGACCTTGTATAAAAAGAGGCACTGAATTATGCACACTGAAGAAGATTATGGCCAATCCCAGCCGAACTTCTAGTTGATTCTTTGTGCATTTTCATTGACTTCGGTCAATCACGGAATAGCAACCATTGATATGTGTAGTCAGTCTAAGCTAAGCTAAGCTAAGTGATTCATTATTCAGCTGAGTGTAGCAATACTTATTTCAGTGAGTCCGTATTTATTACGGGTAGTGTACATACTTGGACGATATCATTACTGGTTTGAACGACGCGGATGAAGCTGTGCAGTTAAGAGTGCAGCTGCAGGAACTTATGAACGCCGGAGGATTCAGGCTTCGTAAATGGGCTTCTGTGCAAAGCCGAATACTGCCGAAATCACCCAGTTGGATGTTATGGCACGTCTTACCTCGATCGAATCGAAAGAGAAGGAATGAACGTTGTCTGTTTGAATGAGCACATTATTGTTGCACTCACAATGGACCGATGCACGAGTTCACTAATTTGACGTTTGAGCGGTGCCGAATTCACTGGTCTCCATGGTCACATAAATAACACGGCACCGCTCAAACGTCAACGAGTGAACACGTGAATTGATCAATGGACCGATGTAAGAGTTCACTAATTTGACGTTTGAGCGGTGCCGAATTCACTCGTTGCCATGGTCACGTAAATAACACGGCACCGCCCAAACGTCAAATAGGGAACTCGTGCATAGGTCCATCGCAACCTGCTGCGATGCCGGCTGGGTTGCTGTACCAATCGAATGATCAGCTCAGTACTCAATAGTACAGTAAGAACTTTAACACACCCACACAGCTTCCAATTATCCAGAAGCGCTGGATGGAGTTGGAACGGAGGATTTAGCCATTACTATCACGGAGATCAGTCTAGACCCACACCTGGCGGTAAAACTATCGAATTGACTTGGATGCCAAGAACCGACACTCTGCGATTCCAATTCACGATTCCGCCATTGGAGGACGTAGAACCTTTGACCAAGTAGAGACGAACCAGCCTACGGCTGAAAGTCTCTATAATAAAGCAAATCAATCTTTGACCAAGTGTAAGGTTCAATCGACCATCGCCACTCGTCATCTCGTTGAGCAATACACGAACGACTACTTCAAGCTGGACCTCAGCACGATTCGAATGAAATACTGGCCATTAGATGGAAGAAGCAGCGTTCGCCATGTTATTCACCGTTGACACAAGTGCTTCAGAATTAAATCGTCTCCAGTGAAACAGTTCATGTGTGAGCTGCCAGCTGAGCGAATCACGATATCGCGCCCATTTTCCCGGACAGGCGTAGACTTTTCCGGGACCAGTTTACGTTAGGCCAGGCCCTAGACGTATTGCGGTGAAAGCGTATGGAGCCATTTTCATATGTGTGCGACGAAAGCTGGTCTTCGACTTATCGTCAGATCGGTTCAACCAGGCGTTTACGACGTTTTGTGCCAAGGCGAGGCAGCTGAAGATTTATTCTCGGACAACTGCACCAACTTTGTTGGTGTCCGAAACAGGTTGCAAGTGATGCTTCGTTTGTTGAAGGACAATGGTCACAAGGAGAAGATCAACATTGCACGAAGCAATGCGTTGGCACTTCAGCCCTCCAAGTGGTCTCCATTTCGGTGGTTCGCTCCACAAAGTTCCACCTTCAAATGATAATTGGCGATATCCAATGTCCATAGAGGACATGATTACGTTGCTGGTTCAGGTACAAGGATCCCTTAACTGTAGACTAATCACCTCACTCTCAACCGATCCTAGTGATCTTGACGTAACCGATATTCAGCTGAACCGACTAAACCAAAAAGAACTGTTTCAATGGAAGGTCCAGGATTTTTGGAGCGTTGGAGACTGAAATACCTGAGCCAAATTCAAGGACGGAACAAACGGGAAATGGGAATCCACATGCCAATTCAAAAATCCATTTCCGTCCTGGTTGAAGATGAGTTTCTTTTTATATTTCTTTTCAGCAATTCATGGAATTTCAGGATGGGTGAGAATAATTGGGCTCATCACTTCCTAGACACGCTAGTGGTTCTGGCATTGTTTCACCGATGGAGCAGTTGATGGGTGGATAATAGGCTGCCGCAACCCATGCCTAGATGATTAAAAATCGGGCTCGCTGCTTCTATGCACGCAGCTTGAGTTCGAAAAGCCACCAGTAACAAATTGTCCTGTACGCGTTGATAATCAACATACAAGTTTGTTTTCTTTGGGATGATTCAAATATTACGTAACGCAAAGTTTGTAATGCGGAAATTTGAATCTTATGTCAGCGTGCAGTGTCATGAAGATATGCACAGTACAAAATAGTATTTTACCTAAAATTCTATGGTGATTACCAATTTGTTACTAGTGGCTTTTCGTACTCATATTGCGTACAATAGAGCAGCGTGCTCGATTTTCCACACGGGGGTCATCTACACCTAATACCTTTAGGGTCGTTGGAGGACCACTTACACAACCACGTACGAACCTCAAATATTTTCCAGATTTTTTTCTTACCAAAACGAGCAATGGCACGATCGGTCGTCTATCCCTGTATTCGGTCATCAATTAATTAGGTTATGTTGAATATAGTGCTAAGTTAAAAATTAAAGGTGCTTGATTAACGGTACGAACCGAAAGCCCGCGTCCGCTCGGAAGTAACCCAAGTGTATTGAAGGCTTAATCTGTGGTCCCCAACTGGGGGTTTATTGCACTGCGCTGTGAAGAAACGATAAAAAATTTGCCCTGATTGTGGTTCACGGAGAAAAAAAATTGGTGAACACAACCAAATTTTAGTTATTTTCAACTAAAGTTTGGGTTGAATTTTGCACAAACAAACTCTTAGTTTGATGCAGCCTCATGTGGTGGTTGAAACAAACAAATATCTAGATTCAACTACAATTGTTTTGAAACAAACAAAAAAAATGGTTGTTTCGTTTGACAGTTGTGAAAACAACCAAAGATATAGTTTGTTTTAAATTAGAAATATTAGTTTGGAGTTGCCAATCTTTTGTTTGTTTTAAATCGATCCATTGTTTAAAACAAACATTTATTGGTTATTGTTAGGTTTACCTTTTTGCTTTATTTTTGTTTTCATTGATTTAAAGATTTAAAACAAACACAATATATTATATTTTTATTTTTTTATTTTTTTCCACTAAATGATTAGGTTGCAGATTTAAACATTGTAAGGTTTATCTGCTATTGTTAAAATACAATTAATAGCCAACGGCCGGATTGCCAATATCTTCTTCTTCTTTCTGGCGTAACGTCCTAACTGGGACAAAGCCTGCTTCTCAGATTAGTGTTCTTATGAGCACTTCCACAGTTATTAACTGAGAGCTTTCTATGCCGATTGACCATTTTTGCATGTGTATTATCGTGTGGCAGGTACGAAGATACTCTTTGCCCTGGAAATCGAGAAAATTTCCCTTACGAAAAGATCCTCGACTAGCGGGATTCGAACCCACGAACCTCAGCATGGTCATGCTGAATAGCTGCGCGTTTACCGCTACGGCTATCTGGGCCCCAATATGTTGCCAATATGTTTCTGTTTAATCTGGCCGCCAATGCTCTAGAGCAGGGGTTTTCAGCCTTTTTGGTTCGCGGAGCACTTTTTGATATGAAATTGCTGCGCGGAGCACCTGTTCTTCATCACCACTTCGTTTGAAATCTGGACTTTTCGCTTAAATCAACCGTAGGAATTACGAAAAACTATGCGGTATAGTTTTGGTCAATTTTTCATTAAGGGGAAGTTGAATCGAAGCCCAATTTGAAAATTTCAAGGACACAAATCTGGAGAACCAAAAAATATTCAAGCTGCAAGCTAGATCGATTAGTCACTTGCTTTTGGTGACTAATTGATCAAGTTGTCAAATCTAAAACAAGTTATTCTATTTAATTGAACATGATTTTTATTTTAGGCTCAAACTGTGACAATTAGATATCTTAACGAAACTATATTTAATATTTCGTCAAATAGTAGTGGCTTGAAAACGACAGAATCGATTTGGCAAGGAAATGTTCGAACAACTGAGCGAGTTTCTGTAGCGAATATTCCTTTTTAAAAGCTAATTCAAAGTTTTTGAATGGATTCATTACAAGTTCAGCTTACACGGAAATATTCATAATTTGAAAAATCTGGGTTTTTTTATCACGGTATCAAAATATCGATTATTATTGAAGTTTTATGTAACTCAGAGTTTGTTTTGACGAGGATAAATATCCCGACAAAACATCTACACCCTGAAAGTTTTAAAATATCTTGTTAGGTGAATTCTTCCATTTTTCTGAGTTGTTTTTCATCGATCCAATTCCAGAAAACACAACTTTGCAGTTAAAACTTAAAATTTTCCCGGTAAGATTTTTTTTAAGTTGAAATTCACAAAATATCAGCCCTCATTTTGAACGTTTTCATAAAAAAAAATGATCGAGAAACATCGTAACATCGAAAGCATCATAAGGTATTGATGAATTAAAACCACCTCTGAATTCAATAACACAGAGAACAAAACAGCGGTATTAAATGAAAATCAATCGATCGAACCCACGAGTTACTAATCAATCAAATTTTCAAATAGCTCTTTAGTCTTGAAAATTTTAGGTATGGCTTGGGTTGGTATAATTAAAAGCGTATTTTAAAGCAAAAAGTGGAGATATTTGAGCATTAATACAAATTTTCAAAACTGTCGCGGAGCACCTGTTAAGGCGTAGCGGAGCACCAAGTGCTCCACGAAGCACGATATGAAAACCGCTGCTCTAGGAGTACCGATTTTGATTTTCACCACATCTGTAATGACATTTTCAAATTATGTCGATTTGCAACCAAAACTTGAAATAGCTATTAGATCCTGGACAAGATAAATGGTAGTATACAATATGAGTACCTTTTTATATTCTGCATGAAGTTGAAGTTGGTGTTCTGATCGTTTCTGTTAAGAGAACATGGCGTTGACAGAAGCTTTTAACAATTCATTTATCATGATGTGAATTTGTAAGGGAAGCTTCTGAAGTCAAAATACTATTTGTATTAATTCTACAAAACTACACATTGCAGATCAATCTTAGTTGATTTATACTTTCAAACAGTGGCAATAATTAATGAAATAGATGCTATTGAAATACCTAAAACGGAGTAACTTTGATAATGCGGGTAACTTTGATAGTGCGAGACCCACAACATATTAAACGAAATAACGAAGTTTTTGGCAATCAGTTAAGGAAAACGAATGCAAAAGTAAAGAGTATTAGTATGAACATTGAACATTGAAACAGCACGCATAAATATTGAAGTTTTCTTCGAAAAAACTTTTAAAGGTACCCCGTTTTGCGATACCATGATTTAATTTACCGGACTGCCCTATGCAAACAAACAATTTTATGGTGGTGATAAACATTAACCCAAATATTACCTAGAGCAAAGCGTTTCTTTAAAACAAGTTACGTGTTAGTTTTTTTTATTGAAAACAACATTGTTTCTTTAGGTTAGTGTTGACTAAATATCAAGTTATCTTGAACAAAAATTTCAGCTTTGCTTCAACAAAAATACAATTTGAAACATCCAATTTCTAAGCTTAAATCTCAACCAACGAAATGGTTGTTTCAAACTAATGCCATTTTTCTCCGTGTTCGTGTTATACGGCAGCATAGTGTACGACTTGCTGATTGGTGGTGATTGCGCTAACTCGAAACCAGGAATTTCTATCGGTTGCAGGAGCCTTCCTAAGCCGAGTGGTTAAGGTGCGCGGCTACAAAGCAAAGCCATGCTGAAGATGCCTGGGTTCGATTCCTGGTCGGTCCTGGTTTTTTTTTCGTAATGGAAATTTCCTGGGACTGCCCTGGCATAAAGTATCATCGTACCTGCCACACGATATACGAATGCGAAAAGCTTTGTCAAAGAAAGCTCTCAGATAATAACTGTGGAAGTGCTAATTGAACACTAAGCTGAGCAGCAGTGAGGACGTAATGCCGCGGCAACCTGGAATCGAACCAAGGACCTTGCGATAGATAAGCCCGAGTGTACACCACGCGCCTATCGGACGCATTGATGTGGAGTGATTGCTAAAACGATACATAAAGCGTTTCGTATTGCATTAATCGTTCCCACCTTTCATAAGGCAAAATATATTAAATTCGATAGTCCAGTTCGCTACGTGTATATGTAATGCCTAACCGATAGCGCATTATCCATTAGTCAAATAAGTCCTCTCGTGGTGCAGGGGTGACGTGCCTTATCTAGTTATCAGGAAATCGTGAGTTCGATTTCTCACCGAGAAGACGTATAATTTGTTCGCAAATTTCAATTGTTCATCCAATAATCCAATTGCAAAGTATATGTAATTGTTAGAGTTTTACGGGGTAGTTGTTAGAAATAAGTTTTGATAGAACAATCAAACTAGTAGTAGGATGATCGTTTACTATGTTTTTTTTTTGAATTAAGTTTCTGAAATATTGTTATCTCAATCCAATAACAATCATTTATGCGAGCTCCCTGTAAACACAATAAGAATAACGTTTCCGACAAAAACTCGCAGTTAAAATAGAGTGTTTTACTTAGGAAGCGCATATTACTCTATTTTTTCCTTACATACATTACTATCTCACATAATCAAACACTATTGAAATCGGATACTCTATGGCAGTTTCTGCCAAGGCGAAAATTTTAAACATCCTATTGAGGTACCTAACAGTATTGAATCTCCCGAACAATAAAGATTATCTGTAAGCAGTAGATTCGTGTGTGTGAACACTGTTTCATTAGGATATCCACAATACGACCGGAAATTTACTGGAACAAAGGCCCACTCCAGCCAGGAAAGGCACCCCACAGCCGGAATAATGGATTAGCTAATTCAATTAAGTACTTCCCAGGGTATGCTTTCATTCCTGTTATTGCCTCTCAGCCTTTCCGATCTCCATCCATCTCGCACGAATTTAATAATAATTGGCTGAGAATCAGACGGCATTATCCGTAAGCCCAATTCTTGACATGGTAAGCGCACGCGAGCCCAAAATTTGCGTACGGATTGGCTTATGAGTATTAGGGCCAAACGTTGTTTCGTGATGTTTGAGGATGTGTGCTTATGTGTAATATACATTTGTTCATGCGTGCCGAAGATGTGAGTACGATTGTTTGGGGAGCTGAAAAACAGAAGCTAATTATCTTCATTTGTGGGAACAATGAGCGAAATTCGAACCATGCGTCATAATGAACCATGTCAGACATGTTTGACCATTGTGAACGAACGTTTTGAGATAATGTACAGCTTTTCACGGTCACTTCTGCCTCAAGCTTTAACTATAACACCAGGCAAATGTGCAGTACTCTGAATTAAAACGTGTTTTTAAAACGTAGGCAAAAATGGAATGAAGGACGATTCTCTAGAATTGCGCGCTGTATTCCGAGGTGAAATGTTAATGTTGATAATTGCATCAAAATGAACAATCAGTTCGAGCTTTAGACAAATTTTTCGAACATCAAATCGAAGCAGCATCTGGCCCAGGCTCTTTGATTCAAGTGAGGAAGCAAAGAGTGCCGTCTATCGAGGTCAGTTGTTCCGAATTTAGGCAGGAGATCTTGAACTCTATTAGGGGAATCAAGATTTCCTTCCAAATCGCAAAGAAAGGAGACTGTCGCGTTTTGTCAGAAACTCTTAAAGATCACGAACTTCTTCTCAAATATCTTGAAGAAAAGAAGCACAAATGTTTTACTTATGACGACAAAACTGAACGTTTGTTCAAAGTCGTTTCGAAAGGTCTCTCAAGTGACTATAAGTCACCTGAAGAGATCAAAAATGGAATAAATGATTTACTTGGATTTTACCCAGTCCAAGTAATCATTATGAAAGAGAGAACTCAATCTGGCATTGTTCGGAAAGGGCTTTCTCAAGAATATTATTTAGTTCATTTTAACAAAAAAGATCTAAATAATATTAAAGCTTAAGAAAAAGCTAGACTTATGCTCGATGTCCGTGTGACATGGGAACATTTCCAGAAACCTGGAGGAAATTACCAGAACCCCACTCAGTGCCGTCGGTGCTAAAAGTGGGGTCATGGTACAAAAAATTGCCGCATGGATGCTAAAAACATGATTTGCGGAGGTTCTTCTCACGCTAAGGAGTCTGTTCTGTGAAAAAAGATACCGATAAGTTCATATGCGCAAATTGCGGGGACCATCATAAGTCAAACTTTTGGGCTTGCCCTTCGCGTAGGCGAGTCGTCGAGGCTCGTACCAGGAAGATGAACAGTAATGTCCTTTACGATAACGGTCGTTCCGGAATTTCCCTGGTAGAGTATCGAATAATTCTCATGTTTCAGTTAACGATCGCTTGAATAGAAATCATATCCATCAGGTGGATAATAATCATGCTCATTCACAAACAAATGTTATTTCGTCGGGTAGCCGTTCAAATCTTTTATTTTCGAATGGATCTACCCAAGGAAAATCCTTTGTCGATATCATAGCAGGTAATTTGAACTCCTTCCCTTTACATACTTTGAGTACCCGTAGTAATTGTTTCAAATCAAATAGAAAAAACCCTGCCGCCACAGGAAATTTCTACTCCACCTCTTCGTCTACCAAAAACTCAAACGGAAAATAATAATTGAAATATTTTAAATAGGAATGCTCGTTCTTTGAATGGTAAGGAGGACGGGCTGTTTAATTTTCTTACAGCTAATGCTATGCACGTTATATAGCAGTTATTTCTGAAACGTATTTGAAACCTGGATCTAAACTCAAAAGAGATCCTAACTTTTTTATTTATCGTAATGATCGACTGTTTCTGTTGAAACATAACTTGGTAAATATACTTTCATAGCTGCCTATTTGCCTTTTTAATGCTCTGGACAGCAAGTTAATTTGCTCCAAACTGACTTTCAAAAATTGACTCGCAATAAGTCAAAATGTTTTGTCATTGGTGACTTTAATGCCAAACATCGGTCATGGAAAAATTCCCAAAGTAATTCCAACGGCTTTTCAGGATTTTTCTCAATTCAATACCCTGATATAAATATCGGGAATCTCCAAAATAATGTAGGGGAACATGATCCAAGTTGGACCCAGTAACAGTTTTAAACCATATCTTGCTAGCACAATAGAAGAATGCGTTTTGAAAGCCCAACCAAGCGTGTTTTCACCATGGGAGTTCCTAATTTACCCAACCCTCATAAGAAACCGGTGTCCGACCATTTGGCCGAATGCCGTTTGGCCGAATGCTATTTGGCCGAAGCGTTTTGGTCAAATTGCGAACAAAAAAAAACAATGAAATTGCTTCAAAGCTGATAAGTAGGATTCATAAGTGAGGCCCAATAACTGATCAGCTTATAAATTTGTCGATTTTCATGATGCGTTAAGTCATTAAGTCAGGACGAAGTAGTGAACTCGCGTCAAAGATCTAGGTTGATTTATTGACTCATTTACGGGTTACCAACGGTGTGCTAAGGTTTAACCCCTCTACCGGCAGTTCATTTTTTACCGCAAGAAAAAAAAATCAAAAAGCAATATTTTTTTTGTTTCTCGGTATTTTAGCACCATTTTTTCACAAGTTCTCAAAAAACTCTTTCTAGTTTGAGGATCCATGTCGATATTGATGATTTGTGATCTGGTTTAAAGATATTCCAATGTTCCTGGGGACCGACATTTTCCATACAAAATGTCTTAGGCGACCATTTTGTTTTACATCAACTTATCGAAAAAGTAAAATGTGGGCTATACAATGCCATGTAATAAGGAGCTACTCTGAAAAAATCATACAAATTGGTTAAGAATTCTTAGAGATATCTGAAAATTACGATATGAGGTTTTTTGAAGTTTTCAAGATCTTTATTTGGTCAGCTTGGTACCAGCAACATAAATGCTCATTACTCAAAGACGGCTGCTCTAAATTGCTTCATTTTTTCACAACATACTCTCATTAATGTATTGTTCCAAAGAGTGAACATCTGAATACGTTAAAAAATCTGTAGCCTAAGATATATACGTGGGTTATGATTAAGCGTCGGTCCCCCAAGGAATTTCGGAATATCTCTGGATCCAGATGACCAATGATCAATATCGACACGGATCCTCAAACAAGAAGAGTTTTTTGAGAACTTGTGAAAAAATGGTGCAAAAATACGAAAACAAAAAAGTTATCGCGATTTGATTTTTTTTCCTGCGGTAAAAATGAACCTGCCGGTAGAGTGGTTAAAGTTATTTTCATCAGAAATTAAAACTTCTTCTAAACATAGGCTATTTTTTTCGATTTGTACTGGCTCCATTACTATTGGCAATAATGAAGCTTATATTTTGATTGTGCATCTTCTTCTTTCTGCGTTACGTCCCAACTGGACAGAGCCTTTGCAGTTATACTGATGATAATTACACTCCCGTGCATAAGTTTGGGTTCACCCTCAGTATGGTGTTATCGTGCAGAAGTTTGGGTTCACCTGAACTTACTTAAATCTGTGAAATCTCAAACCAATCATGTACGCGCCATTATTTGCGCTCAAAAAGCTTTAAACTATTAAAATCGGTTGAAAAACGGCAGAGATATTGACAAAAATTATGTGCGTGCGGCTTCTGGTGAACCCAAACCTTTGCACGATTTGCACCATACTGAGGTGAACCCAAACTTTGCACGATGAATTGACTGACTGTTTCATTGATTTTGAATAGTTTCCAGATTTTTCCGCCAAAATTTTCGTGGGTCTCTTCAAAGAATATAAGATTACGATTCTAATGACACTTTGATTTAAAATTTTGGTCGACCCAATGCTGAGGAAATTAGATATGATTTTTCAGTGTGTTTTTTGAAAAATGTCACAACTTTAAGTAAAATTTAGTATACAAATTTCAAAAAATGTTTTTGAAAAAAATACATACAAAGTAAGAAAAACTCTTTGCCTTTCGACTACGGCTTAAAGAGTTTCAATTGGACGTGTAATCACAGAGATATGGACAGAACACTTTTGTATGTTTTTGAGGGGGTGAACCCAAACTTTTGCACGGGAGTGTATATATTAGATAAAAATTATTGTTGCATTACACATGCTTGATTTTTTAATATAGAGACTTTTCCTTCTTTGATCGTAGGCTGTTCTTCATATTTGAATATTATTCATAGTTAATTGGGATTTTGGCTTATAATACGGTCATAAAAAGCCATAGTCATAAAAACATATTTTTTAAGGGTTAACTTAGGTGAGATGCCATTCTCCTCCAAGATTAATTCTGCGCCTAATAATCGAAATACTCGGTAAACACTTACGACAATTAGGTTCACTGTTTCATCGTTGTCAAAAGGAGAAGCAAAACTCGTGGTTGCCAGAACTATGAATAAATTTAATTAGTAATTTTCGAAGCATTGAAGCAAGCTGGAGAAAGAATAAGTCGTAAACTGTATTAGTTACTGTCAAAATCTATCTACAAACGCAATGAGAACAGATGTTTTCTGTAGTTGACAGCTGTGTGACAGTATTACTGCTAGTAGAGAAGTCAATAATTGCTTACATGTAGGATATTCTCCTTTCCGCATTGACTGTTTCTTGAACTAATGCTAAACTGCTGTTATCAATGATCATTACCCTTATTAAAGAATAAACTGTTCTATGAAATTTAACTTTGAAATTCATTTCAAATACATGCCAACTGTACTTCACTATTATTCACACAATTTCACCAAATGGCATTCGGCAACGAAACTGGTTCTGGTGGCTGACCAAAAATTTTTGGAAGCGAAAAAAAGTGGTTCAAGCTAAGTTCCGATATTTTCCATACAAATATTGATTTGAAAACATGCACAATTTTTATATGTTTTCACATCCAGTGGGGAAAAATCATTAACTTTATGTTCTGCCCGAAAATTTTGCACATTTATTTATTGAACGCTCGAAAATCAAGATTTTTTCAGTACATTTCTTTATGTATTAAAAAGTGGGTTGAACTTAAGTCTATCGTGTTCTTAGATTACTCCAGAGACTTTTCCATGTTCACAACAGAAACAAAGGCGTTATCGTTCATATTTACAACTTCTACTGTTTTCCTCCACGCCGAATACTTTTTTTTATGTGGTGATGCTCTTGGGCTTGGTGGAGTGCTAGTCGCAAATCCGTATTGAACCATAGCAAAAGGTCACACTATTATGTAATACGATTTTCAAACTAGTTGAGAACAAAGAAACAAAACATAGAAATATCAATACCACATAGTCAGATATAAGTTTAGGCTATTTTTTTACTTATCTCGTTTATTTGGCAGACTCGGGCACCGTATGGCATAAAAGAGCCGAAATCGATAAGCTTAGGCTGATGGGATTCAATTATTAAATAACACAGAAAGAGTGGATGATTATTGTGGTATACAGAAGCTTGAAAATAATCTTAATTGGCAGAGCACTTCAAAATAATAAACTACAGTGCCTACCGATTTTTAGCAACAAGGCGTGATTTTATTGTTGCCAAAATGGGGATGCTACCAAATTCGGGAATTTTGAAACGCCTATGATCTTTATTTCTTTATTCTAAATCTCTAAAAGTATCAGAAAATATATAAGAAAAAACTAAAAAAAACTATGTAGTGCTTTGTCTATTGGTTATATTTTTTACTTGGAAATCGATGAATATCTGCCTGAACAAACCTTTGTTTTTAGCATGAATTTGTGTAAAATAAATTGTATTCATTCGTAACATGTTAGTGCGACTTAATCTGAATCTTCTTTCCGGTTTTAATCAGGAAACCAACATGAAATACCTTCCTTACTTTCCGATGAAAAATACACACAATCATGCGGCAACTATCCGGAATCTCATGCCAAACAAAAGAACTCATCGTCAGCTCCTCGATCTCATACTCACCACCCACCATGATATGCATGTATAATAGCAGCAGCACGTGCTCACTGTGTGTTACTTCGACAACAAAACACCGCTAAGCCTCAGTTCGACGTATCGGTTGTGTCTACCTGCACTAATTATAGAGATTGCAGCAGCCAATCAATGAGCTATCCCCAGGATCACGCATGTGTTCAACCGTGTCGTTTGCTATCCAGTGGCTAGGCTTCCGTTCAAGAAACAGATACCCACCATTTCCACCTTCCCCATCCAATCCATCCTCGGACCTCGGATGACAATAGAGTAATGCTTTTGAAGCCTGCCAGCATAGGAGAGAAAACCACACCATTCATCATGAAATTAATTAGACAATCGCGTTAGACCGTGGTTTTCATCTCATCACTGCTCGGGAAAGGAAAATCCTTCGTATTCTAGCGGTTGCACTACCGAGCTTCGTATGCTACATATATGAGTGTTCACGACATAGCCTTCCATATCTGTATGTGTGTGTGAGGATGGTGGTGCCAAACCAAGATGTGTCGTGCCGGTGAAAATGTGGTTTAATCCTGCGAGCTGAGTGACGGATTCTCAGACTGGTACTCTCCGGGAGCCAAGCTTACCACATATCAACCGCACACGTGGGCATGTCGCACACTGGGTAATAGCGAACGGGATGAAGGCCATGTAAGTTGATACTACTCCGATCAGATGGTGGCAGAAGGAATTCAAATTAAAAATGAGCATGAAATGAATTAATTATTTAATTTCTACATCGAGGGATTCTTTTTTGTGCCTAGTTTGTGTTAGACTTTTGAAGCTTTCCCTCTAAATCTTCTATTCAAATTATCAATGTGTATTAATTTGACAATATACTAACAATATTATACAAACCTATGAAAAGAGGTTTGTTGTATTCTTTAAAAATATTTTATTAATTATTTTATTTGACATATGATCCAATGTTTCAACATTGGATATTCTATGTAACTCATTGGTATAATACCAGGCAGGAAGCTCCAGAATCATTTTCAAAATTTATTTTGCATTCTCTGCAGATCTTCCTTCCTTGTATTACAACAGCTAGTCCATATTGATACAGCATACAACATGGCTGGCCTGAAAATTTGTTTGAAGATCAAAAGCTTGTTCTTAAGACAAAGTTTTGATTTTCTATTAATAAGAGGATAGAGACATTTTACATATTTGTTACATTTGGCTTGAATGCCCTCAATATGATTTTGTAAAGTTAAATTCTTATCTAGCATGAGTCCTAGATACTTAACTTCACCTGACCAATTTTTTGGAACCCTCTCATCGTGACAACATGTCTACTTGAAGGTTTCATATAAAGAGCTTTTGGTTTATGTGGGAATATTATTACTTGAGTTTTGGAAGCATTAGGAGAAAATCATCCATTTTTGCAAGTATGAAGAAAAAAATATCCAAAATTGTTTGAAATCGACTACAGATGACACGCAGGCTTCGCCCTTTAGCGGAGAGGCCTGTGTCATCCGCAAACAAAGATTTTCGACATTCCTGAGGTAAGTCAGATGTGAATAAGTTGTATAATACTGGTCCAAAATGCTGCCTTGAGGAACACCGGCTCTTACAGGAAGTCTTTCAGATCTGGAGTTCTGATAATTAACCTGAAGTGTGCGATTTGACAGATAACTTTGAATTATTCTAACAATGTATGTTGGGAAATTGTTTTTTTTTTTTTTTTAATTTTACAATCAAGCTTTCATGCCAAACACGGTCAGATGCTTTTTCTATGTCTAGAAGAGCAAGACCAGTAGAATAGCCTTCAGATTTGTTGGAACGGATCAAATTTGTTACACGTAAAAGTTGATGAGTGGTTAAATGTCCATGGTGGAATCCGTTTATTGGTAAAATTTGAATTTTTGTTGATGTGAACCATTCTGATAGCTAGAAGTTTCTGCAGCACCTGGTTTTTAAATTGGTCACTTCTTCCAAATTAGTCTCCCAGGAATTTTCGAAAACATTCTCTTGATTGAGAATATTTTCGAAGCCATGAATAACTTGATTTGCAATGCTCCTGGCTTAAAAAATGGAATTCGGAAAGTTTCAAGAGCATTGTTAATATTAAGTTTTGTTTGTAAAGATATGTTAACATCAAGATTAGAGTCTATATATGTTTAATATATATTCCAGCCGGCTCGAAAATAATTAAAAGTTGAGCTGATTGGATTGAGAATCGCTTCATGGGATATTTTAATTGTAACAGGGACATGATCAGAATCAAAATCAGCATAAGTAATGAATTGGCTACAAAGATGACTAGAGTCGGTTAAGACCAAATCAATCGTATAAGGATTTATTGAAGAGGAAATACATGTAGGC
>NW_018735498.1:0-24259 GCF_002204515.2 Aedes aegypti | reverse complement strand
GATAACTCCCCCAGTATTCCACGCTCGAAGCAATCCATAGAAAAATCGACAAAAACAAGCAAGAAAATCTGTTCCACTACAACATCAAAAACATCCACATAGAATGGCTAACTCTGGCCAAATTTAGGCCACCATGTCTGCAGCAGCAGATATGCTTTTGGCAGAAGCCGAAACGTTTTTTTTCTGTCACGGACATGTGTTCTACAATGCTTTTGTTGTCGTCGCCATCGTCGTCATCATCATATGTATTTGTGTATGACATATTTACAAATCGGGATCCGGATGGCAACCTTGCATTAGAGGCCATTTGCCATCGTCATTCATCTCCATCAAAACAAATAATATGTGTGGGGGACTAGGTATGAAACGCGCCACCCAGTTTCTACATAAAAAAACGAACATTCAAACATTCCAGCTATGTTGCAAAAACCCAAACTCAAATAAGGCATAGAACTGTAAAGAACATACTGTACACATGATGGTTAGAGAAAAAGCTGGATTTTGCCACAAAAAATCCATTTGGAGCTGGGTGGCGCGTTATACTTGTTTAGAAAATCGTTGATTAAAGTTCATTTCCTATGAATTTAATTCCTTCGATAATATTGCCTCAATCCAATGTTTCTAGTAATTCTGAGCTTATTTATTCTACTTCACTGTTAACACAATAAAAATAACATTTTCGACGGTTTTCACAGTTCAAATTGAGTATTTCCTCAGTGAGCGCATATTATCCCATCTTCCCCACCGTACAATGGCAACACGGTCAAAGTCCGCAAATGGTTCCTGGTACCATCCATTGGCATGTTCGTCGAAAGAGATGGCGAGTGTGCTTGATGGTACAACAAATAATGCCGCCACTTTCTTCGGGAGCAAGCAAACCAATCGGAAGTTAGGTTCCTTTTGAACGAACGAACATTCACGGGAAATGAAGGCAATAGAAATAAAATAATCATTATGTTATTTGATTCAGAAGTGAACCCCATGATGTCATGAGGCATTCACGGAAACCCGTTTCTTGAAGTTGAAGGAAAAAGTCGTGTGGTGCTAGCAGAGTGAACATCATCAGTAATTTGGATGGTTTTCCGTATAGGAAGAATCTATCAAACCAAATACTACTCCAAAAAAATTGTCAGCACACCTCCCATTAGCCCCCAGAATGTTTTTGGGGAAATCCCAAAATGTTCTTTATAGAAATTTATCCAGAGAATCGCTTAGAAAATTCATTGAGATTTGCGCTATAGTTTATCACAGATCTCTTCTGAAATTCACAAGTAATTCTTCAAATGATTCTCCCATGAGATCCTAATCAATTGCTTCTTGAAGTTAGTACTTTGCTTTATCATCGAGTCTAAAATTAGCTTTTTTTCTTCGATATTTCTCTTGCAGAATTTTTCAAATTTAACATGAATGGCAGTTTCATCAAGATTCTCCGAAGAATTTTACTCAACTTTGTAATGATACTGGCATGAAAAACTATATTGAAACTCTGAATAATTCCATAGTTAAAAAAGATATTGTGGTTGAATTTTTAATTCTGTATCAATCAAAAGATCCCGACAAATTGAAAAGTGTTTAATTCATCCATAAATACAAAATTAATTCGTAATTGAAAATGTTGCCATATATGAATCCATTTTGTTACAAAACCGGAGAGAGCCAAAAATGGAGTATTCAATAAATCTGTATGAAAAAGCGGAATCGTACCTAGACAGCCTCAGGCATTATCACTAGGCTAAAATGCTCTCCCTGGCGTATCCTTCTACCTTTAGACCCCTTCTAAATGCCCAGATTTCCACACACTTGAGCGCGCATAGGACAGTCATTATGTGCAAGTGTAAAAATTTTGAACTCGCATCCTGCTAATCACGCTATTCAACGCATGCAATCTGTCGTCACATTCGAACTCCTAACCTCTGTTCATCTGTTCTCTTCCGAAATGCAAAATCTAACCTCCAGGGAGACTCAAGCTTCCCACCCGCACACAATAGCAGTAATCGGATCACATCAGACAATGGGAGTCGTTTACCTTTACAAAGCCAAAGCCTCTAGCCTAGGACCCGGTATGCCCTTGTGGTACCGATTTTCGCGAGACCTTCCACGCCCAATATGTAGATGACTATGCTCCACATACACACACAGGAAGGTACAAAATAACGGTTCTATTCATGAGCGCCAACCATTTTATCCCCAAGGGGAGCGGGATTCTCTTCTTTGCTGGAAGTATCGAATGCGAAATTGGGATGCTGCCGAGTCGTTACGAATGCGCGTGTTATCCAGCGGATTATCACCTCTGAATAACTAATGGCCGTTCGGTGAGTCATGATTGGTGTGTAATGATGATGCTGTCTGTGAATTCCGTTGGTGTTTCTTTGTGACGGGTGGATTGAATCCTGTCTATCGAAGTCTTTAGTTGCATTGAAAACCGCTATTGAATAAGCCATTGCTTTAATAACCATCAGAGTAAAGTTACCAATTATCACGGGGTTTGAATTTCTGAAAGCGGGAAATGAAATTGTCATTTCCCGGGAAATTTTTAAAAGTGTAAATTTGAATATAAAGCTAATTTGATGTATTAATTTTTCAGAGATGTGTATTATTTATCTCTTTTTTTTCTAAGTAATTAATATATGGCTTTTTACGTTCTCCAAAAAAATCTCTTAGATTCGATTATAAAATAAATCAAAAGTTTATGAAATTAAAATAAAAAACCTCAGTCTTCAATGCAACTAGATAAAAAAAATGACCTGAATTCTAAGCTAGGATTCATCTGAATTGACCTGAATTCTAAGCTAGGATTCATCTGAATTCTGAGCAAGGATTCGATTGAATGCTGAACCAGGATTCGTTCTGAATTTTGAACCAGGATTCATCTGGATCCTGAGCCTGGATTCGTCCGGATCATGAGACAGGATTCGTCTGAATCCTGAGACAGGAATCATCTGAATTCTGAGACAAGATTCTTTTAATTCCTGAGACAGATTTCATCTGAATCCTGAGTGTAGATTCGTCGGAATGCTGAGCCAGGATTCGTCAGAATGCGGAGATAGAATTCATCTGAATTCTGAGCCAGGATTTCGTCTGAATCCTGAGTCAGAACTCGTCTGAATCCTGAGAAAGGATTCATCTGAATCCTGAGACAAATTTCGTCTGAATTAAGAGACAGGATTCGTCTGAATCTTGAGAGGGTATTCGTCTGAATTCCGAGACAGGATTCATCTTGATCCTGAGACATAATTCGTCTTAATATTGATCCTAGATTCGTTTGAATCCTGAGACAGATTTCATCTGAATCCTGAGTGTGGATTCGTCAGAATGCGGAACAAGAATTTATCTGAATCCTGAGCCAGGATTCGTCTGAATCCTGAGACAGAACTCGTCTGAATCCTGAGACAGGATTCGTCTGATTCTTTAAACAAGATTCGTCTGAATTCTGAGACAGGATTCGTCTGAATCGTGAGACAGGATTCGTCTGAATCCTGAGACAGAGAGGTTGCGTCTCAAAACCAATATTTTGCAAAATAAAGTCAAGTAAATAGCATTGATAACATATTCTGAATCGACCGGAAGTCGAATTCAGGCACCTTCAGAATAATATTGCTTTGTAACCGCGTTCGTTACCAATACGCTAAAGTAGGCCATTCCTCAGTGTCTTCCTAGTTATTTATTACGGTATTCTGCAGAAATATCAAGCCAAGCATGAAAATCTAATTTTCACTCCTTGAATTTTGTACTATAATTCACCGATTTATTTAGACGATAAAGTTAAAACTTGTTTTGAAGGAGACGAAAACTAGAGCAGAGCGATAACTTTGATAACGTTCGGATGCGCCACTGCGACCATTATTTAGATCTATTGTGGCATTACCCGTATACTTAATGTATAGTGCATGTCGCATTACTCCATTTCCATTGATAGGTAATGAAGCATCGATTTCTGTACAGTTCTTGTTTTGATTTCTCAGAGATTGATAAAAATCGAATGTGATGAAAAGGTCCCGCTATTTACTCCCTTCATAAAGACTTACATCTCAGCGAAGGTGCGCCCCTTAGCAAACATAATCGATTTAATTTCGGAGGAACCAAAACGGTACTACTGATTTTTGACCATGCAACGGAACTCTAGTCCCATCTTTGTTTCGCTTTTAGTTTAGTTCCAAAAAATACTAGAAAAGGGGCTTTGTACTAGCAGCGACACCGAATCAAGCTAGAAAATTTGTTTAGTAATCAGCATTCACGTGAGTCCTTGAATTACCAGTATTTAGCAGTCCTTGTTGAGTTAATACTCATGATTGTTATCCTGGCTTCAAGTGTAGTCTCGGGACTGGCAAACTCCGAGTCTTTAACCATATGCTAGGTAAAATAGATGCAATTCAGAAACTGAAAACCTAAAAACCCTAAAAACCCATCAGAAACTCCTCAAAAAATTTATTTTAAGGAAATTTGCGGAGAATTTTTAAATCCTGGAAAGATCTGTAGAAGCTTTCTTTGAAACAACGTAGGAATTCATTTAGATTTGTTTCAGTAATTTTGACACTAGGTAGCTGGCGCAATTAATTTACTTCGGCAGTAGGGTTTTTAGAAAGCTACTGAGCTCATATTTGGCTTCAATATCTTACTTCGAAGTTTCAAATAATTTGGCCAAGAATAACCTTCATGCTAAAGTAAATCATGAACTGCCAAACTAGCTGTGCATCCTATTTCTCAAATTACTTCTTCAAGCACTTCTTTTTGAATTTTGCAGATAGTTTCCTAAATTTAATTTATAATTTCATTATAAATAATAAGTGAATACCCTCAGAGCATTTTTCAAAACAAGTTTCCTCAAAAATCCTTTCGCAATTTCTCTGGGACTTCATCAAGGATTTTTCTTATAATCAGTTTCGAAGCAACTCTGCTCTTGATTCACCAAGAACTTTCAAGCGATTTTGGAAGGAATTCCTTCATGATTTCTTTAGGATTTTTTCCATGAAATCCTTTAAAAAGTTCGTCAAGATATTCCTACAAAAAGTTTCAAGATAATTCAATAGTTAGTCCATCTGAAATATATTCAGAAATTTTTCCTAAAGTTCTTTCAGATACTCTTGAAGCAGATTGTCCAGGTTTCCATGCAGAATCAAATATTTTATTATATACTTTTTTAAGTTTTTTAGAAACTACTGCAGTGGTTTCTCCAGAAAATCATCAAGAAATACTTAAAAGGGATCCTGTAGAAATGGTCCAGGAGCTCTCTCAAGTCTCCCTCCAGAAATCATTCTAGAATTTTTAAAACATTTCTCCAGGTTTATCACGAAAGGATTCTAGAGGTTGTGGGTTCTTTCAAAAATTTCTCAAGAGGTTTTACAATACTTGAACACCTATCCTTTGAGTGCTCCAGGATTTCAGGACATACTTTCATTCATTCTTTAAAAAAAAATCTACAGCTATTCCTCCAGGAATCTTTCCAAATCGTCCTTTGGTGTTTCATTCAAGAAATCTTTGAGATGTACTCTTACAAAGTTCCTCCAAACCTATCTGTGAAAGTTACTCTTGATTTTCTCCAGAATTCCTTCAAACTAATCTAAGGAGCCCTATACATATTTTCCGGTGAATATTTCCTGAAGATATCAGAGGGAATTACTTCCTTTGATGAATGATTCATTATCAACATTCACAAATATATTACATATTTGAGTATTTTTAGTTACTTTTCACGGTGTCTCTGGTAGGAAACATTAATATAAAAAAATCAGTACCGATGAAACACCCACCAAATGAAAGCTTAGGCTTTCCCCTTTCATTTGAAACTGGTTTGAAAATGTTCTATCGAGGAGTCCTGAACATTTTTTTTTTATTTTAGTAAGAGATACGTGCCATAGGTGATCGTCTTCCACCAATAGTATGATACAATGAATCGCTTGTACCATATGATGACAACTCAATAGAACCGTAGAAGGCCATGACAAATATTTCTGGACAAACATTTGAAAAGGACTGGAGAGGTCTTGAGCCTTTTTCAGAAACGTTGCTGTTGAGCCCTTTTTAGCTCGCCCATGCAAACTAACACCACTATCAGAAAGATTAGTGTTAGCTCTTCCTGATAGTAGTATTGGTAAGCGTGATCGAGTTGAATTGGGCTCAACAGCGTCTTACAAAAACATTGTTTACCTATGTCGATGTGCCCTTTTTAAATGTTTGTTCAGATTTCCATAAAACAAGCTTGTTTTTGTTTTAGCAGTGTTGCTGTTCAGTTGATTATAAATTCAGTAAATAGTAAAATTGTATATCTTTAATCAAAATTTATTCATTTATACAAAACTAAAATGGTTGTAAAAAGTATTTAAAATTTTGAATAAAAAAATGTTTAGAGATTTTGAAGATTTCCAATAAATAACCATAATTTAGATTCAGTTGTATGCTACCGTTTTAAAATTCAAATATATTTTCATAAGATATTGCTTTTTACGATTAGTAATAACCAAAGCGTTTGAAAACATTTACTCATGGATCATTACATTACCAATGGTTTCACAGATTGCAAAAAACAACTAAATTGGCATCAATGGTAGGGAAATCGGCGCTGCTTTATAACGCTTCATTGCTTAAGTTGTCGCGTTCTAAGGTGGTATAGCGAAAAATTGGTGCTTGTGTCGCGTGATAAGTTTATAAATTCATTGATTTGGGTCAACATTTTGGTTTGCTGATTAGAGGTATGCCTGTTAATAATTACAATAAATATATCCCAATTTCACACCTAATAATAAATAAATATATTTACACTATGTACACTTACACTATATTTACACTACACTTACACTCTGTCAGGAGACCTGCAACATGAAACCGAAAAGCCATGAAGACAATCGTTCGAAAATTTGCGTATTGTGTTTAAAGAATTTGTGTCTGCAACCGTTATCAGCAATAGTGGTTGATATTATTGAACAGCACAAGGGCCTTCCTTAGCTTTAGTGGTTAGAGTCCGCGGCTACAAAGCAAAGCCATGCTGAAGGTGTCTGGGTTCGATTCCCGGTCGGTCCAGGATCTTTTCGTAAAGGAAAGTTCCTTGACTTCCCCACCACACGAGATACGAATGCGAAAATGGCAACATTGGCAAAGAAAGCTCTCAGTTAATAACTGTGGAAGTGCTCATAAGAATACTAAGGTGAGAAGCAGCCTCTGTCCTAGTGAGGACGTTAATGCCAAGAAGAAGAACGTTCAGGGGTTAGTTGACTATGTGACGTCCAAAAAGAGGAGTTGGCCTGGGCAGTTCGATCTGCAAGCGATGGAGAAGGGTCATTTAATCATTTACCCTGTCGATTATCGAGCATAATTCTGACGTCATCGGGACTCAAGGCCGATATAAGGATACTGGCGTAAAAATACTGTTGCTGTTTGCTGTTGCTTCTGGCGTTCCAGAAAAATATGGCAATATTGAGAAAATGTGGGAAGACACTGTTGCTTTTGAATAATTTTAGGTGCTCCATTGCTGGAGATTTGAAAATCGTCAAATCTGTTTTTCGTATAATGGGAGGTAGTTCACATTTCCTTGCCCATACTGTAGCACACAAAAAAAAGATTTATTCCATTTAGCTGGTCATCCACGAATACTTTGTCACATACGCGTCCGCGAAAATGAAAAGTCTCGGCTCGGACCATAAAACTGGCGAAGCAGTTGTTCAATTGTATTTACTATCCCACTGCTCCAAATTGATCCAAATATGTCGAGGAATGAGTAAGCATTCAGCAGTTTGATTGGTGTGATTCATAAAGATGACCTTAAAATAATTCTTTTATCACAGGTGAGGATCATCAGTTGCCAACGCCACAACAAAGTGGATTCACCAGATGAACTGTCAGAAGCTTTTTGAAAAATCGGCATGTTTGGGAAGTGTAATGGATCTAAGTTTGCTAGCAACTTGTAATTTATCGTTACTGTTCTGTAAATTATCTCTTTTAAATGAAAAATGTGTTTCAGGCACTTGATCATTCTGATCAGCAGTGGCGTCTCGTCCTAAGGTGCACTTGGTGCACTGCACAGTCAAGATTTCAAACTAACAAATTAAATATACTATTATAATTCGCAATACTTCCAACATTCATAATGGTAATTGCTGTGAAAATGTTGTTTGATTTCTTCACCTTCACTGGTCCATCGCCCTCAGTGAACAAAACCGTTTGATTCTCCCCCCCATGGTCTTGCTCAAGACCAGCAAGCGAAAACAGCGAAGCAAACAGACAAACTGCCATGCGTCTCCATTGTATTGCAGAGAATGTTCATTTCAGCCGTGCACTCTTTCTTGTGCCGAAAAATAGCGTGTATGGACACAGCAGGAATGTGAATTTTATTGACATTTCTAGAGCAAACAGTGGCGTTGTATAGGTAAAATCTGGTTCACTCCAATTTGTGCACCCCGAGAGAGAGAAATAGCCCATGACGCTCGCATTGTTTGCAAGAATTGAGAAAGCGCGCGCAACTGGCGTCACGACGTCTGCTGTTGGAAGAGAAAGCGTCAACGCCATACATGCTTTGTGTGTATGTATGTTGCATGGAGCTTCCAGGTGTCGCGCGATAGTAGGCGCAATATTGATGGAACCAAATACTAGATGCTATAAACATATTGGCAAATTGATTATGTTTTTATTTTATTAAATTACACAAAATTCATGTGGCTTTGAATTGATTTATAAACTATGTGTTAATATAGTTTTTCTTGCTCACAGACGACAACTGATAAAATTTGCGGTGGGCGTAAAGTGGGTTTCAGCGTCTCAACAGTCAGTCATCATTTCACTTGAAAGCTTTGATGTATCCACAAAAAGTATACAAAAGATGTACCAGCGCTGGACATCGTCAAAAATACAATGTTTCAATGATACAATTGACAAGCTGCAAAATAACAAGAATTATTATATAGAATAACAACGTTAGGAATAATGGAGATTCGGAATTTCGCGAAAGCACGAATCCACGGAATTTTCCTTCATCCGCGAAACTTGGAAATAACGCGTAAATAGTTTGAATTCTGAAGGTTTATATGATAATCTCAGAAAAGTTCAGATTTTTGCTCATAAAAAATGGTTTATTTATTTGTAAGTCGAGTTTCATATAAAAAAATGTGCTAATCGTTTAGTTTCTAGTTAAACGTCTTTCTTCTTGCTTTAAATTTGATAATATGATATGAAACTTATTATCTCAGTTCGCAAAATACGAAAAATGATTGAAATGTATGCATATTAAAGGTCATTTTTACTTGTAAAATATACATTTTTAATGTCAAATATTATCAAACTATGGGACCGCGATTAATACGCAATTGTTTTTCTTTCATCGCCTTGGTATCAGCGGAAATTCCTTTTTCCGGAATTTCCTTTTCCCTAAACATTGTATATTGGAATAATCCAAATTCTTAAACTTACAACTAGTGATTGAAACGAAGAAAACAAAACAAAAAATATGTCCAATAAGCAACAAATATAATAGCTTCCAGACAACCTCAAGATTGCATACAGTATTGGAAATTACATTTTAAGGTGTTAATAATTAAGAAATTACATTTTAAGCTGGAATACATTTTCAAAAATCAATTGAAAAATTTGTATCATAATTCCAAAATAAACGGTTTGTGCGAGTCAGTGCACAGGTAATCCAATTCCTCACGGGACGCCTCTGCTGCTCAGGTACATAAAAGTTGTTTTCAGTCTGGAGTGATCATTTTGCAGAAAAAGTTAAGAACTTTTTCAAAAACGTGGATTGCTTACTCAATAGCTCGAATTTTCATATTTCCGCTATCATATCCCCGGAGTTTTGTGAAATCACAGGAAGTGGTTTGAGCAAATACGGGAAAACAAGCCAGTGAAATCGTGCATTTTGATTTTCAAGTTGCTTGGAATCATGTTAAGGTTCCGGAGAACTCCGAAGCATATGATCGTCAGCTTCTTTGAGCTGTAGTAATGTACAATAGTGAGCATTTGTAAGCCGTATTATCCGTATTTACTTTATCGATATGTCGTGTGTATAACTAGTTTAAATAGAATGGTATAATGCTAAATCTAAATCCTTTTTATAATTGGTTAACTATGTGTAGTACAATTTCTCATGGCTATCTAGATAAGCATGAAAGGAAAATGACTGTGTAAACCATAATTAAGAAATCAGTACTGAAAAAACGGCATTGTACTGTTTGAAAAAATGTTCAGGACCCCCGATAGAACATTTCCAAACAGGTCTCAAATGAAAGGGAAAGCCTAAGCTTTCATTTGGAGGATGTTTTTAGCGATACTGATTTTGTTATATTAATGTTGTTCTACCAGAGACACCGTGTTTTCAAAGTACCCTTCCCAAAAATCTGCTATTTCTTCGGGTTAGTTAAGAAATTGCGCTAGAAAGAAAGTGTTTGTCATTGTTTCATGTAAACCGCCTATTGCAGACACTCTAATATTTAAGATTTTTTTTACTGAACCTATTCCTGGTCTGTTTGTAATTTGTAACAAAAGTGAGGAAGGACGACAGAAAATAATGCTCGAAGCTCGCACTCGCTTATATTCTAAATATCTTCATACGCCATATCCATATTTCGCTAACTGATGCACCAATACTGCGGCCCTCTTACCAATCTCCCCTCCGGAATAAAAAGTCGATAGAGTGTGCATAAAATTTTCAACGTAGTCATCAGTATGCAAAAAAAAAAAGTACAGCTTGTAGCTTTCAGACAACGTCTCCATACCCAATCTAAAAGATACCTATCTTTCGCGCATCTTATGGGCCACGTGTCTGCGTAAGACTCACATGAAAATTGAACAATATCGCTAAGAAAACTGAATTTCCCCTGAGTGCCAACAGGGCGGTGCGCAATTACCAAAGCTTTCTACGAAACCTCCTTATGTTCTTGGTTTTACGACCTGCTGATGACGTTATGGGAACCACGAATTGCTGCAGACTTTATCATTAATGAAAAGAAATCCTACCTTCCGTAACTTTCACTTATCGTTGACATTGAATTGGAGGGGTTATCTGATCATCCGTTCTGCCCACAACCCGAATAACAATGGAAAGATGACAGAGCTTCAGATTATATTTTGAACTCGCTTTTTATATCGATGACGTTCACACCCCTTTCGAGTTACTACAGTCACAAAAGGATTTTTCTTTCTCATGAAAAAAATCCGATCGCACAGTATCGCTTAATATTCATCAAAGCATATTGCCGACTGCAGTGCACTCAAAGAAGGCGACCCAAATTAAAAGGAATTCCTCGGAAGCCAAACATTTCGACAAAAAAGACTACATGGGCGTGGCCAGCAAGGGACTAGTCGGAAAAAAAAACAACATTTACAAGTTTGTTAAGAATAATTGAATGTTGTCTTAAATTTTCAAATATTTCATGATCATGAATTCATACACTAATATTTGAAAAAAAAAAATGCGCTGGAACATTTTATAGTTCTTTTAACGGTTTTACCAGGTATTCATGGAGCAATTCTACTAAACGATATTCTTATCACATTCGTTAAGTAATCCACAAATACTATCATAATTTTCCAACAGAATGTGTTTAAAGTATGTTACGATATAACAAAATTATTGCAAACCATGTTTCTGTTCATTACTTTGGGCGTTACTTAGAATAAACTTACAAATGCAATGTCAAAATAACAAATGTTGTCATATCAATATAACAAGTTGAGAACAAAATTATATCAACTTCTGTCATCCTCAACTGATGGTGATACGAATGTGTTATAATCTTGTTTGGTGATTCTATTCGGGATCGTCAAAATGGTCGCTCATCCTCCCTGACGGAAATCCTGGCAACGTCCTTAAAAAGCCATCCGCCCAAAACCTCTTTGAAGCCCATTTCGATCGACATGAAATAAAAGGCCAAGATGGAACAGACCGGAACGCCCCTTATCCCCCACCTTCACCCAATAATGCAATGGAAGGCCCTGGGCTAGAGTGGGGGGGGGGCGTGAAAAAAGGTATCGCTTTCGTCTGATGTTATCTTAACTAATCCAATTTGGTGTTCTTTGCCACTTGCTCGTTTCGCTGTCCCGACACATTAACTGTGGCGCTTGCCGTATATTTCGTTTGATCGAATTGGAAATCGGAAATCAAGTTTCCACCACCGCGCACCGACCCCGGACCAAAGAAGTGACAGAAAATGGTGTGCTCTGGAGATTTTTTTTTTGTATTTAGAGAAGACGGAAAAATTGCAGCTCGCAACATGGGTTTAATGATTGTGTTTTCTTAAAATAGTATGGAATAGTGAACACTTATATTGTTTTATCACCGCTACCGCTTGATGTCGAAAAGAACCTAAAACCATCTAGAAACAGAAGACTGAAATTTCATTACAAACGTTTAAAACTGATAATTGTTAACTGTGCTTCGTCATATTTTCGTCATTTTCGTCATATCACACATTGCTTTCCTAAAAGTATAAAATATGTTATGAAAGTTTCCTATCTCTTAATTCTGGTACAAACTAAACAAATGTCAAAATGACAATGTTGCTCAAAAGACACTCAATGAGAACATTATAAGAAGATAAGTTAAAACTTATAAGAGAAAGATAGAGAAGAAAACGAAAGGAAATAGTAGACAAAAAGAGGGAAAAGAAGGCCATAATAAATGACGAAGACAATTATCTATCATAATCTCTCGTTGTATAAACACCATACATTTCCTTACATCACAAACCATTTACGGTCGCCGATTTCAATAAAAAGGACCAATTCAGTCAATGGAATTTCCCCTCCCCCCTTAATTCATATAATTCACAAACAGTTATCACTCGTTTTTATTACGAATTCAAAACGTTCATGGCATGTATGGTTAAGGCCTATTCTCTATGTTAGTTTATGTCACCAGTCTCATATTTCAACTCTTACACAAACTAGACCACCCGTGGTGGTCGCTTGTGGTAACCCAATGACAGTGTCGAAGCACTTAGACGGTCCCCAAGCACAGTGGTTCAGGTTTAAAAAAAAAATAAGATGGAAATTTTACGTTCTCACATTTGACAAGTTCTGTTAATGATAAGGGGCGGTCCATTTATTACGTAAGACAATTTTAGGGGTTCTTCAAAGCCCCCCCCATAGTAAAAATTTTGTATGAAAATTTGAAAACAAATGTATGGCGCGTGAGAAATCTCCGACCCCCCCTCCCCCCATAAACCCTTACGTAATTAATGGACAGCCACTAAATATTATGGAACATGTTTTAGGGTTACAGACCCTGACTTTCAACATTTTCCGAATTAGGATGTTTAGGAAACCATTGACAAGAGCTTTCTTCTATAATCGGTTCCTTGGACTTCTAATACCTCTTGTAAAAATAGTTAAAAACCAGGTTCCTTATTCGATTCAAGTAGATTTTTTTCAGCATTTTTCTATTTTTCAAGTTTTATCATTTGTTTATTTGTGAAGTAATTTTAAAGTAAATTCATTGAGAGTGACTACGAGCGTCCATCGTTTTTCGGGATCCTCCCTCTGTTTCGCTTCCTCCCCCCAAATGTCCTCTCCCCCTCTGTCACCGTCCTCCCTCAAATGATGGACGTTATTTTTAAATGTTCCCATAACAATTTTATTTGTTATCGAATCAATAGTATCGAGTTTTTACTCGTATTGACTTGGATCGATTCATCCCTTTTGGTCAGAGGGGTGGGAATGGGTCAAATTATAATTTTAAGTTTCTCAGCAAATATTTGGAAGATTTACCTAAAATTTCTCATGGCACATATCGCACGAAGCTATTAACGGTTTACAAAATGGTTTATGCCATTTTTGTTATGGGCTGATATGGGGTAGCAATGATTGGTAGTATTAAAAAGTTCGTGATTTCTAAAATCATGGACCTTGGAAGTCAAATACAGTCAACCCTCTATGAGTCGATATTGAAGGGCCATCGACTAATGGAAATATCGAGTCATGGACCAGCAATGCTATGGAAAGCTGTTTGAGGGGATCATCATAGTAACCATGAAATTTAATTTTTAGTATGGTTCCATGAGTCGATATCGAGGAATGAAACATCGACTCATGGGGCTCTGCACAAGAAATTAGTAAACAACAAGGCCAGTAAACGTCAAAATCTCATGCAAAATCTAAACAGTGCAGAGCCCCATGGAGGCTTAACTGTTTAAAGGCAAAACTCCTATAAGATATTAACTTTTCAAGTTCTTGTAAAATTGGGGCTTTGAGTCGTTCAAAACTGACACCAAACCAAATTTGAAATAAATTTTGAGATTTTTTTCATATCCGTAAATTTTGAAAATGTTTTTGAATCCGGACAACGTATTGTTGAGGAACTGCAAATAAGATTTGAAAAGTTTATCCTTGTTCGTTTCGAAAACCTATATTTTCCACGCTTCATGGCCTCCTTTGCAATTTGTGAAACAAACTGTACACGATAATACAAAAAAAAAATATTTAAGCTTAGAAAATATTATGAAACCATGCGAAAAAAAAAATTGAAAATTCAAAAACCCACTTAAATTACCTTGTATCGTGGAGTACGACTACCCAGTGAACCACGTATTGTATAAGAATGTGCATCCATAATCACATATTCGTTATATCACAAAATCATAATCGCACAAGATACCAAATAAGGCATTGTAAATGTCAACACAACTCGTATATAAATACTTGAGTTACCACTTGGCAGGCTATACGTAAAGCCAAATAAATCTAAAGAAAAAAAACTCGTACACAGTTCGAACGAAACGTGTAAATTTCTGAGACATATAATGCACATAATTGGAGCGTGGAATATCATGGATATTTACATGATATGTCATGTAATCGAGCAGGATTCTGTGTGATTACATGACATATAACACAATTTTACATGGTTTCAGACTTAAATTTACATGACGTCATGTTTACATTGCATAAATGAAGTTTACATGACGTGTAATCTTCATTATTTTTAACTGTGTATATAAATCCCCCACCACGATTCATAAACGACAATCTGTGTTGACAACAAAACATGTTCGTAAATAGTGTAACACAGAATCTCGTCAAGTTGTAAAAACTGACAGATCATATATCAATCCAGAAATCGTCATATGAAATCCCAATAACTTGGCAAAAACTGCCGCCCAAACTTTGTAGGTATCTGCTAACGATGGGCTTCAAAGAACAACAAAGTAAGTGTCGCTGTACATGAAATATGCATTAATATTGGCAAATAACCATGAGTATATTATGTAACTCTTGGTGGTACAGTGGTAAGCAGTCCGATTCCTAATCAGGAGGTTCCACGTTTGAGGATTGCTGGAAGCTTTTTTTTTATTTTCATTCAAATTTTGATGCATCGTATTTCTGGTCGCAGAGAGTCTGAAAATGTCGTGTCAAGTGCGTATATAGCCTCCACTTTGGTAGGTATATTGCCTTTTCATGCATTCTATACGAGTGAATCGTTTCATATAGAATGATGTATAACAAAAACTTATACCAACCAAAATGTTGACTGGGTTAACGTAGGTAATTTTCTAAGAAAGTTCTCCATTCTTTAGAGTAATTCGTAAAATTTTGACAACGGAGTCGTTTTCTGCTATGCTATTCTTAGTAAAAACTGCATTTCCTTGTCTCTATAATTTGCAGAACTCCACGCGAGATATGATTCTTTGGTTAAGTCATCCATAATCATTAACAGCATTAATTTGAATTTTTCACGAGGAGGGTAATTCCGATCAATTTTACCTTGTTTAAGAGTTGTTTTTTTTTAAGATTGCAAATGCAATTTCCTCGAAAGTATTCCTATATTGGATAGAAATATATTATATACCTTAACTTTAACCCATTCTCATCCCTAATTATAGTGCCTAAAAAGCACAGTCCAATACACTATATGTAAAGCCGTTTACGCCATTTTAAACCATTTGATGCCGTTTTTAAGCCATTTAAAGGCGTTTTAGTCCATTATTAGCAGTTTTGTATCAGTTTAAGACATTTTTAAAACTTTTTGAGATATTTTTTGCCATTTTATGAAGATTCAAGCAATATTCAGCCATTTGAAGCAATCTTAAGTCATTTTCAGCCCTTTTCAGTCGTTTGGTACCAGTTTCAAGCCAGTTTTAACCATTTTATGCCTTTTCAAGCCGTTTTTTTCGAAGCACTTCAATACATTTAAGCCATTTTAAGTAATTTCAGTTAGCCGTTTTTGCCCCTTTTATGCCGTTTAAGACATTTAAAGGAATTTTTAAACCATTTATAGCTGTGATAAACTATTTTAAGCAATTTCTAGTTAATTTAAGCCTTGTTGAACATTTTCAGCCATTTAAAGCCGCTTTCAAACCGTTTTCAAGCGGATTTTAGGCTATTTTAAGCCATTCTAACCCACTTTAAGATATTTCAAGCCATTTTTAGCCGTTTCAGGATGTTTCAAACAGTTTTAAGTCATATTAAGCCTTTACAAACCATTTTATGATATTGTTAGCAAATTTTAAAGTGCTTTAAGCCTTTTCAAGCCAATTATGCCATTATAAACCATTTTATACCACTTTAATCCATTATAAACCATTTCTCACTATTCTAACCTATTTCAAGTCGTTCAAAGCAATATAAGTCATGTTAAGCTATTTAAGCTTTTGAAAGACATTTTAAGAAAGATTATGCGTGTTAAACCATTTTTCGCCATTTTAAGCCACTATAAGCGCTCTTAGCCATATTTAAGCCATTTAAAGCCGTTTATGCATTTTTAAGGCAATTTTAGCTATTTTAAGCAATTCTAAGCCATATTACACAAACCCATTTTAGGACATTCCAAACCGTTTTAAGTAATTTCAAATCATTTCAAGCAAGCTATTTTAAGCCATTTCAAGCTCTTTTGAAGCCATTTCAAGCCGTTTCAGGCCATTATTAGCAGTTTTGTACCAGTTGAAGCCATTTTAATACGTTTTGAGACATTGTATACTTATAAGCCACTTCAAAAGTTTCAAGCAAAATTTAGCCATTTTAAGTCCTTAAGCCGTTCTAAGCCAATTTGATCCACTTTAAGCCTCTTTAAGCCATTTCAAGCCACATTATATTGTAATCCGTTTCAATGCACTTTAAGTTATTTTAAGCAAATGTAAACCATTTCTAACCATTTTCAAGCTATGTTAAACAAATGCATGCCTATGTTTAGCCATGTTAATCCGTTATAATTCATTTTATGTCATATTAATTCGTTCCTCGCCGTTTTAAGCCATTTTAATTTTTTTTTTTGCTGTTTTGAGCCATTTTAGCCAATATGAATCTTTTTAGGTCATTTTAACGGTTTTCTCATTTTTCGTAGTTCACAGTTTTCACACTTGATTGTCTTCGACAAAATAAGCTCTTAATCATCCGAAGCAACCTTGGCTGAACATTTTGATAGCTTATAAGTTTGTGAGTCTGTTAGTTTTGAAAGATATAGCCGTATTATGGAAAAATCATGCTGATATGTTGAAAAGGGAGTAACTCTTATTTCAAACTAATCAAATCAAAACAAATGTGAGGCATTGTTTTCAATATTTTCATCACTAACCTGCTCAAAGTACTAAATAAAACTAAATTGTCAATGTACTAAATGTATTGAATTGAAAGATTAAACATTCTGTACTCTAAGTGTAGGAAAAGCATTTGATAATCGCATGCTGTTTGCGAGAAAATGTAACGACGTTCAATTACATACGATAAATTATGTTATTGAGATGCCGTATTTGATCTTTATAAGAAGATTCTGGTATCGGCGCACCGCATGATTGCAAGAAGGGATAGGTAGGAGCTTTTTCTGTGTAGAGTATTTGCGGCGCCTAGGTTGAAAGCTAGCCAGAAGATGTGTAGAAGAGTGAAAGTACAGTCCATTCAAGAAAAAGGCAATCATGAATGAACAGGCAACAGTCCACTTATAGGCTTCGCGGAGTAATGTTCTCGCGAAGAAATCGCAGTTAGTAACGTGAAGTGATTAGAAAAATCAACCCACGCATTTCAGTGCAATTTAAATCGAATCCGGTGAAAACCCCAAATCCCCTGATGGTAGAACACATTTGTCTTCTTTCTGGCTTTACGTCCCAACTGGGACAAAGCCTGCTTCTCAAATTAGTGTTCTTACGAGCACTTCCACAGTTATTAACTGAGAGCTTTCTTTGCCGATTGACCATTTTTGCATGTGTATATCGTGTGGCAGGTACGAAGATACTCTATGCCCTGGGAATCGAGAAAATTTCCTTTACGAAGAGATCCTCGACCGGTGGGATTCGAGCCCACGACCCTCAGCATGGTCATGCTGAATAGCTGCGCGTTTACCGCTACCGCTACGGCTATCTGGGCCCACATGGTAGAAAACATGCTATGGTTAACAACTTTCAACCTATAAAAATTGCATCTAATCGATGAAAATTAAGAGTGTGCGGAATCAAATCGCACCTCTTTAAAATGTCTGTAACTTTTTACCCGTTGGTATTTTCTATTGACATTTTTTGGTATAGTTTGTTCAATGTGTATTTGTTTACGCTATGTAAGTTTCACTAGCAGATGTGTAATCGTTGTGAAGATGGAATCGGAAGAACAGTAGCCGGCGCAAAGAAATTTTACGCACATGCCTCTAAAAATCCGGATCTATCTCATTGCGCCATCATCAGAATGTTGGGAATGGTACATTCTACGGTGTCTCGTGTTCCAAATCGGTACCACGAACGTTTGACCATCGATCTGAAAAAAAACCAGTTGGCAAAAATGGATCTCCGTGTAGTGTCAAAAATGTCTGGCAAAATTTTTGAACTATCCAACATAAATTTTTCATTGTGGAAGCGTTAATAAAAAAGAATCGCCTAATTTTGAAGGAAGGGAATTTGTAATTGGAATTAATTATTTTGGTGCATATCTCGAAGCAAGATCCAGTGTTTGTAAAATTAAATGTGTGCAAAAATGTTAGAAGGATTTAAAGCAATGATGCGTACGTTTGGCAAAGCATATCTCGAATGAGATTGCTTTCGCAGGAGAACTCAATGATGGAGATTTTAATTTGGTCTACCTCACGATTTTAAAAGGAGAAATATTTTTCCTTGGTGTTGATCTTTAGGATCAACACGGGTTCACAAGACAGGGCCGCATATTACTTTGAATGAAACCTTAATCACGAATCTTCAGAATAAGCAGTTTAAGCAGTTTCTATAATTTTAGATAAGCGTATGTTGGAGACCAAAGTCTTTAAGAATCTCACCCCATTCGTTGACGTTTTTAAAAACTCTAACAACAAAGATATTAAACTCGAGGACTTCTCGTTTGAATAAGATGGTTATGTTTCCAAATACTGTTTAGTAAAGTATTGACCGCCCGCAGTTGCTTCTCCGTTCTTGTAAGAACAGCTGTACTTATACAGGGAACCAAAAGACGTTACTCAGGATCAGTAGCATCTTCATTGTGTACATACTGATAATCTCATATAGAAATAATTTGAAATGAAACGTGAGCATATTCCGTGCGGGATTGAAATCCGTACACCTAAGAAATGAATCTAATCCATCCACTTCGTGCAAAACGCCTACATTTGTATGAAGTGTATGAATTTTGAGCCTGTAGGGATTTCGGTCCCCCACTGTAGACGGATAATCGATACCGATAGTGCGGTTACTACGCGAACCGGACATGATCCGGATTCCGTCGCTTACTCACAAAGGAGCATGCAACAGATTCAACGGATCACTCTCTGTAATAAAGGAAAAGTCATAGATAAAAATCATGTCCAAAACTAGAAACATATTAAACTAATCAACTGATTAATGAGCATGATGATTCGTTGGCATTTCTCATATAAAAACTATGTATGCATATGTATGCATAATATGTTGATTTTCGTACTTTTTATGGATCATACAGTAGGATCAAAAGATGAAGAAAAAAATTACCCTTTTTTCTTAACTGTCGGATGTTGTAGATCAATGCTTGATATTGTTTATGAAATAAACACAAATTTGAAAATTGGGTATTGGCCAGTTTTCAGAATACTGTACCTCTGTGCTAATCCATCATCCAGCAACACCAAGAATCGGGCGTACTGCTAATTGAAACTGGTATTAATGATTCGGACTTGTATTGTTGTACCCACTAGGCTTCTTCTATACTTCGGATGGCGATGAATGGAAAAGCAGCAGCGGTGGTCCGGTCTGGTTAATGGTTTCGTTCAGGCCCAGGATTCACGTTTATGAACCCACTGACTGACAACGTTACGACCATCATGCCCGGCAATGCGAGGAATGCTGACCTCCCCTTCCCCTTGCATGGTAAAACCCCATTTTCCACTCTTCGCACCCAAGGGAGAATGATGGGGTCCATCCAAATCACCCAAGGGTCGAGATTAAGTTGCTGGGATTCTTCCACAGGGAAATAGCTTTGTTTTGCTCGGAATTACTGTTTCGATCCCGGAGAACATTCCTTCGCTTTCAAAAACTTTAATCACAACCATTTCATCACTTTAATGCACTGCTTTTCATGTTCTGGGAAAAGCCGAAAATCAAGAGGCTTATAAACAAGAAAAAACAATGAGTCGATGATAAGCAAAGTGCTGCCCATTAGGGGGTGAGAATGGAAAAAGAATTATGGCAAGTGGCAGTGCAAATAAACATTTTTGGGAGACGAAAAAAAACTGCTTTTCAGATGGGTTTGAACTTGACATGGGTTGGGGGTTGAAAAAATCTTAATTAATGACTAAAAATTATGTGCAAATGGGCCGTTATTCAGCTTCGTTCTCTATCGGTCGAGACGGGATAGAAATTATGAACCGGCTGGTTATTGGCTGTTGATTTTATATTCATTAATTATTGTTTTGGATTTAAACTTGGTCAACAAACTCTAAGATATGGAACGAAAAGTATCATCAAACAGTACGCAAATTTAATGGAATCAATTACAATGCGTATCGTACCCTCATGCTGTGCATACACAAATTCTTTCTGCTCTCGGGAATTTTTAAAAACTACCTAGAGCAATAAAAATTCATAAAGTGATAAAAAAAGTACTTTTCAGTGCTTAAATAAGGGAACTTCTTTGTGTTAAACACAGTAATCTTCAGTAATAATTGTCTACTATTGATTTTCTTTTCAATCTTTGTTTAGAATCAGCGCAACCGTTAACTCCTCCGAACTCAAGTTCAGTATCGGATCTTCTCTTCTGAGTGCTTCAACAAAAAGCTCTTCATGGAACTGCTTCGTCTTCCGCATCCTCTCACGTGGTTGCCTTTCGCTCTATTTTGTGTCCGTTCACCGATTGTGAAGTGGGGCTCCTGATGGTCGCTATGGGTATATCCATCGCAGACTCTCCAGTTCATGCTTCCCGCTTGCACTTGGCTACAAAAGGTGATATCGATTTTGACATTTTTGTGGGATGGTATAGTCTTGTGCCCTGTGGCCTTCCTCACCATACTGTTTTACTTCTGGCGACACTTTTACAGAATCGGACCAGATGGCCGTATTCTACATCCGACCTTGATTTTTGCCAGTTTTCATCGCATTGTTGGCTGCTTCTACTGGAAAGCTTTTATCGACACTGTCGGCATTCCGCACAGCGTATTGTCAACTCTACACCATCCAGATCGCTTTGTTTTCTCACGGCCGGTCCCCACCTCGTCTTCAGTGGTGATTTAGTCCAAATCTTTGAATTGTAGTATTGGTGCAGGACTCACGACTCTCACCTTCCACCTTCTCGCCCATTACTCTCTTCGTTAAGCTTCTGCTCATCGAGTCCTTTTTTCAACTCAATAATCACGTCCCCTGTTTACGGGCGTCTGATTTTCTGCACGTCAGCTCCAAACTCCTTGATTTGCGGGTCTGTTCTCATGGCCCGCAATACTTCGAGGTATGTACCTTCGCTAGCTTTTACGATAACCGCTTCACCTTTTCCTTAATTCCTGGTGGGCTCTTGTTTTTTCGAACTATCCATCCTTCTCCTTTCTTTCCTGCTTTGAACCATTCGCCAAGGGGTGTCACTATTTTCACCGCCGGTTGCTTCGACCTGCACTCTTTTGTTTCTTGGATGCTTCCAATCTTTTGTCACCTGGTGACCTCGTTTTTCCACTTCTGATGGCTGATCAAGAGTAACTTGGATTCATGTCACGAGGTTCTTAATGTCCTTGTGTACGTTATGCATTTTACAGACGTACTATCTGAGCTCATTCGCCAGGGTTTTCGTCGCTTTCACCTTCCCAAAGTAAACTCCGTACGCTTTGCAACGGCTGTTGCTTCTCTCTCTCTCTCTCTCTCTGATCTTGTTCGCGTTGCTGCTTATCGCGTATCTCCTGTCCACCACTTTTGCTGCTCATGCAGCTCTTGTTCGCGCTTCTGCTGCTCCATCTGCTGCTGTTGCATCCTTTCGTTTCGTTCTGTCGGTGACCTTGGTAAACCACTCTTTGCGAACGGATTCGCCGCATCTTCTCCGTCGGTGTTGTTTGAAATATCTCTTTCCATGTTTCCAGAGTCCCCCTTCCGAGCCGCTATCTCCGCCGGTTTATGGATAAAAGTCGAAAGGACAGAAGGTCGAAAGACAAAAGGTCGAAAGAACAAAAGGTCGGAAGTAGTTAGCTTGGTGGGGATTTTTTCCTTCTTTGAAATATATTTTCGAACCTTTTGGCCCTTATTTTTTGTCTTCGACCTTTTTTCCTTTCGACTTTTGGTCCTTTCGACCGTTTTTTCCTTTCGACCCTTTGTCCTTTCGACATTTTGTCTTTCGACCTTTTGTAATAGATTCATTCTCCGCCTGTCGTAAGTAGTCGTCTTTGTGATCCCATGGTTGTCTTTGCGAGCAGGGAGGCATTCAGGGGTTGACACGCTCCTGGAGTAGCTTCTGGGAAGCTCCTGATAGTGCTTCTGTGGAGCTCCTGGAGAGGCTTCCAGGAAGCTGATGAAGAAACTTCTGGGAAGCTCCTGAAGATGTTTTTGGGAAGCTCCTGGAGAGCCTTCTGGATAGCTCCTGGAGAGGCTTCTGGGAAGCTCCTGGAGAAACTTATGGGAAGTTCCTGGAGAAACTTCTGGGAAGTTCCTGGAGAGGCTTCTTGGTAGCTCTAGGAGGGGCTCCTGCAGAGGCTTCTGAGAAGTTCCTTGAAAGAACTCTGGGAAAGCTCCTGGAAAAGCTTCTGGGAAGCTCCTGTAGAGGAATTTTGGGAAACTCCTGGAGAGGCTTCTTGGGTAGCCTCCTCGAGGAGGCTTCCAGGAAACTGATGGAGATACTTCTGGGAAGCTCCTGTAGAGGCTTCTGAGAAGCTCCTTGAGATGCTTTTTAGGAAGCTCCCTGGAGAGGTTTCTTGGGTAGCTCTGAGAACGCTTCTGGGAAGCATCTGGCGAGGTTTTCTGAGAAACTCTTGGGAAAGACTTCTGAGGAGCTCCTGGAGAGGCTTCCGGAAAGCTCCTGCGAGAAACTTTTGGAAAGTTCCTGGAGAGATTTTCCTGGGATGCTCCTCGAGAAGTTCTTGCGGTAGCTCCTGGAGAAGTTTCTTGGGAAGCTTCTGGAGAGGTTTCTTTGGAAGCTCCTGGAGAAACTTTCTGAGAAATTCCTGCGTAGAAACTTTTGGGCAGTTGCTGGAGAGGCTTCTTGAACGCTCCAGAAGAGGCTCCTGGGAGCTCCTGAAAAGGCCTCTGGAAAGCTCCTGAGAGACTTTTGCGAATTTTCTTGGAGAGGCTTCTGAAAAGCTCCTTGAGAGTATTTTGGGGAAGCTCCGGGAGAGACTTCTGGGAAGCTTCCTGGAGAAGATTTTGGGAAGCTCCCGAAGAGGCTTCTGGGTAGCTCCTTGAGATGCTTTTTGGGATGCTCATGGAGAGACTTCTTGGTAAGCTCCTGGAGAAGCTTCTTGGAAAGCTCCTGGAGTGCCTTTTGGAAAGTTCCCCAAGAGGCTTCTGGGAAGCTCCTTGAGATGCTCTTGGAGAAGCTTAGTAGAAAGCTCCTTGAGACGCTTCTTAGAAAGCTCTTGGAAAGGCTTCCTCAAAACACCTGGATAGGCTTCTGAGGAGTATCTGGAGAAGCTTCCAGGAAGCTACTGAAGAAACTTTTGGGAAATTCCTGAAGAGGTTTCTTGGGAGGCTCCTGGAGAGTCTTCTGGAAAGCTCCTGGAGAGCCTTCTGGAAAGCTCCTGGAGAGGCTTCTGGAAAGCTCCTGGAGAGGCTTTTGGAAAGCTCCTTGAGACACTTCTTTGGGAGTTCCTGGAGAGGCTTCTTGGTAAGCTCCTGGAGAAGTTTCTTGGAGTCTCCTGAGGACGCTTCTGGGGAGCTTGTGGCGAAGTTTCTGAAAAGCTCCTTGAGATGCTTTTTGGAGACGCTTATTGCGAAAG
>NW_018735497.1:0-3382 GCF_002204515.2 Aedes aegypti | reverse complement strand
ACCCGTGTGTCTACATCGGCTTCCGAGGAGGCAAGATTCTGATCGTTGCCATATACGTCGACGACCTGATGATCTTCAGTAACGACCGGATGTGGACGAAGAAGCTGAAGGAACAGCTATCCAGCTGCTTCCGTATGAAGGATCTGGGACAAGCGCAACACTGCCTTGGAATCCGGATCGAGAAGAAAAACGACTCCATCGCTTTGGATCAAGAATCGTACGTAGAGTCGGTTCTGAAGCGGTTCAGCATGGATCAATCCAAACCTGTGAAAGTACCGATGAACTACAGTGAGAAGCTTACGAAGGAAGCGAGCCCGAAGGACGACGATGAATCCGCTCTGATGAAGGACGTTCCGTATCAGGAAGCTGTCGGGTGCCTCATGTATTTGGCGCAGAGCACTCGGCCGGACATACTTTTTGCGGTGAACACTCTCAGCAGATTCAACAACAATCCGGGACTCAAGCACTGGAACGCGGTGAAGCACGTTCTGCGTTACCTACGTGGTACTTCCGGCTTCAAGCTGGTCTACAAGAAGGATGCTGATTCCAGTATTGTCGGCTACTGTGACGCCGATTGGGGATCCGATCTAGACGAGCGGAAATCGACCAGCGGCAACGTGTTTCTGGCCCAAGGCGGTGCAATTTCGTGGATGTGCAAGAAGCAACCCACGGTTGCATTATCTACCTGTGAAGCGGAGTACATGTCCGTATCAGCCGCTGTACAGGAAGCATCATGGTGGCGTGGACTTTCGGCGCTACTGGACAACAACGACGATCCCATAGAAATCCGTTGCGACAACCAAAGCTGCATCGCAATCGCGAAGAATGGTGGGTATAATCCTCGCACGAAGCATATCGATATACGCCACCACTTCATCAAGGACGCACTGAGCCGTGGTGTGGTACAACTAGCGTACGTTGGCACGGAGGAGCAAGTTGCCGATGGCCTTACCAAACCACTGCAGCGGACGAAGTTTGAAGAGTGTCGTCAGATGATGGGAATCTCTGCGGCTTGAGGAGGAGTGTTGAAGAAGTATCTCAGCAAGCCTTGACATCTATAGCTGTAAGAATTATCAGAAAATAAATTAGTTCCTTTTTAACCACTACCAAAGACAGACGTCTTAGCTACTCTCTACAATATCTTTGTAATTATTGCACCAGTGTCTCAAAATACATTCATTTTTCATGAATTCCGTCGATCATGGTATCAAACATGCATTAAAATTAAGAAGAATGAGCATTCAGAACAATATCGTAAAATGTGCTATTTTTCATCATATATGAAAGAGGTTTTTGATGGACATCTTGCAAACGAATAAAAACTCAAATTGTTCTTGTAAATGTTGCAAATGCATTGAATTGGCACTAATATACTATTCATCAAGTAAAAGCATTCAATTATGTTCAAATTTACAGAATTCGAGGCGTTTCTACATCGTGTCCGGTATTGGGTGCCACCTTTCAAGATCGATCAATTTGGTACTAAAATACATCATCAAAATGCAATGTCAAAATTCATATTTATATTTTCAAATTTATTTTTGTGCACTATAAAAATGATAATACTTATCATAAATGGGTAACACGAGCAAATAAAACCAATATTTTTGGAATTATGAATATAGTGGCTTAAGTGTCCGGTACTGGGGGATCTCCCCCTAAGTGCTGTTCGCATGTTCAACGAGTGTGTTATTAGGCAAAGAATGCATAGCAACGAAAATATGAATTTTGATCATATTGGCGTTTACGTCGACTATGTGAACATGGACAGTGCAGTTCTCTACACTCTAAATTCACCCAAAATGTAGATTGGTTAATATCCACATAGAACGTATTTTCATTTATAGTAATTTTCATGACTAATACATGTAGTTTTGAAGTCACTTTTAGGTCAATATTTGGTCACTTTTTGGTCACTATTTTTATCATATTGGTCACTAAAGTCACTATTATTTTACTGTCTGACTGCTACCAGCCCTGCCTGTGTCAGAAGTTTACCTAGAATGAAGTAACAACCCTGCCCATGGTTTTATGAGGAGGATGATGTCTAAATTCTTATGGGACTCAGGATCCATTTCTATATTGCAATATCAAAATGATACTGAAAATTAAACAAAAAATACTAATTGAAGTAAGGTAGTAAGGTATCCGTCCTTTAAACGGTACTGAAATTAAATTCGTGTTTCAGTGCCCAAAAGCTTAATATTGCCGTATTTCACAATGTGGAGTGTTGCAACTACTCTTTATCTGGAGTATTGTGAAGTAAAAACGTAAATTTTGAAATCGGACTTTCATGGTTTTGACCTAACTAAAACTCTTGGTTTGTCCTATTATTGTGGTATTTCGTCCTATTACTTTCTACTTTATTTCATTGCCCAGAAAAGCATTCCCCCAAAAAATGTTGCCCAGAATGTATCATTTCCCAGAAAACCTTTGTCTCGAATGACATACATTAGCGTTAGCGTTAGCGTTAGCGTTAGCGTAGTTACGGTATACTTCGTAGATTGGATACTAGCAACATTCATGTTTCTTTTTAATAATCTCATCCTGACTACTTTCAAGAACAAGGCAGGGGAGTATACCTTGTTCAAATCATAAACAAGAATACTAAAAGCATGAATATCGCTATTCCCGCCACGCCCATCTTTAACCGTAACTTGGGATAGGGGAAGGAAATGTTGATGTAGCACTTTACTTAATGAGAGGCCACACTCAGCGACACCCTCATAAGTTGCTACGGAGTTGGAGGTTGGGAAGGTATATTGTCAGGATTCGCCTAGAAAGCTGGCGATAGACCATAAATATTTGTTGTTTAAGCGTTTTCAAATTATCTTTTGAATGCCGGCAATCAAAGAGAAACAATAGCTTATTTATAGTATAAATAGTATTTCGCGAAATGCTTGTCGATTGTGCAGTAATATTTTTGCTCAACAACCAGTAAAAAGCAAAACTGATCCCTCCGGGTCATCGGATTGTGTAACGATACGCGTAAAAAAAAAAAAAAAAATCACGCCTATTGAAAAACTGTTACTGTGCTCATTGAAAAACTGTACTGGGTGGTCACTGTATTTTTAGATAATCGAAAAACGAAAGAAGCGCGTTCGAACTAAAACACCCTAGGGACACAGTCGGTTTTTCTGCTCAAAATTATACGAAAAGCAGGATCGATCCCTCCAGGGTCATCGAACAGTTAAAAAGCATCCACAAACCGATTGTTTAGGTGCGTTAACACCCGCCCGGCCAGAATGCGCCAATCTGAACATAATTATCAAACTCCGAAAATAAACATTTTTCGTTTCAAGAAAACGATCAGGAAGTTCCACCACGCGAACAAAAAAAAACGATCCGGGGGAAAAGGGCTCAACCCAAAAAAAAAATCTCC
>NW_018735496.1:0-20599 GCF_002204515.2 Aedes aegypti | reverse complement strand
GGACAGTCGGCCCACAATTATGGATAAGCCAAAGATATGTTCTCAACAAATAGATTATTTTTTCTTACTCAAATACCGGCTATATTAAATTTAAACTTTAGTTTAAAAAAATGGGGTCGAATGTCAACCATGACACCTATTGTTGGCACTTAAGATTCAGTTCGGCAGTGGGTTTTTTTAAAGCTACTGAGCTCGTATTTGGCCGAAACATACGTCGTACTAAAGGGCTTCTTATTTCAAATTTTCAAAACGATTCGGCGAGAAAAACCCCATGCAACGTGAATCATGGAAGTGCCCAAGTAGCTCTGCACCGACTTAGTTGACAAAAATGCCAAAAGAGTTTTTTTTTTCTTTTTAGCACTACGGTTGATCGTAGCTGACATTTTGAATGAAACACGTAAATGAAGCGGGCCTTCTCCATAATTTTTATCCATATTTTGTTCTGAAAAACGACCCTTAGTTGATCCATAATCGTGGGATGACTGTACCCACAAACAGCTCTTCCCCCCGTTGCGTCGGTGTAATCTAGGTCTGGTCTCTGCTGGGAAAGTGGCGCACCTGTCGTTTTCGTCGTCGTCGACCAGCTTTCATAAACGACGGAGGGTTGCCGACTCAAGTGATCCGTGTCTCAAGATAACCTCAAACTCAAACAAGAAAAACAGGAGAGAGGCAACGCAGCCAAGCGGAAGTCAAGCTGCAACTTTTCATCATCCTCAGAAATTCGTCTTCTTTTATAGCCATAATTTGGAGCTTGTGCTGGACCGTTCCTACTGTATCTGAGGGAGGATTATGAATTGCAGCAGGTATGACGGCAGAAATATAGTTCATATACAGGATTATGATGGTCGTGCTGGTTCACTAACCTACTAATGGGAAGGAACAACTTTTGGGTCACGAAGGAAGAAAACGATAGAAAATTAGTCGGTAGTTGACGGGTTTGTCTTTTTATAAGAGACAAGCAATGATTTTGGACCCAAAAAAATAACATTTTTCGGGTTTCAGACGAAGTAGGCTCAAATTGCTGTAAGCAGGTCGAAGGGACAAAACTGGAAAGAAGTCTTCTGCTTCTTCTTCTTAGGGGCCGACCATAATGACGTAGTATTTTTCACTGATTTTTTACACCCCTCCCCCTCGTTGCATTTAGTCACAAATGCTGATACCCCCCCATTGGAAAATACGTAGCTTATCAAGCAACACCCCTGCCCCAAATTTTATTATTTGTTTTCCTCAGCGATTGGGCTAACCGGTCATTAAATCCAGAAATTAAAAACAAAATTTTGATATTAATTACTGACTGAAACTTCAGGATAATCTGACGAATGATAGATTGATATACCGTAGCGCTCAAAATTCATTTGAAAAACAGGAAATAAATTTGAATTTAATATGGTAAAATTTAGGTTAAATTTAATTCATAGCACTTTTGCTATTGTTAAAATCTAAAATAAGTTAACAACTGCAAAAATAGAAGAAAGATACAAATCTTGTTCGGATTGATGCTCCTTACAGCAATGAGTAAGGGTTCGAAATATTTTATAATACTTTAGCAGAAGTTTTGTTATATTAGAGGACTTTTTTTATTATTCGTGCTAAGAAACAGATTTCAGTGAATATGATAACAAAATACCTTAATTTGGAATGGATATCCGTCATTATTCTCATAATTCAAATCCATTCAGCAAACAGTAGCCAGATAGAGAAAAATAACATTTGTAATATTTGAAATGTTTGAAAAATCAGCGATTTTTATCCAATCATCTTCATTAATTTTTTCAACTAAACTTCAACCTTGGTCTCCATACTGAAATATTCTAACACAAATCAAAATGAAATAATAAAATATTTTTTCACTGGATTACCGAGTGTTTTAGAAACCTTGATGATACGACAATTAACCAAATGAAGGATAACACTCGAATTTGATGTCATCATTTTATGCTGGCTGTTACATCAAAGAGCATGAATATATCAGAACAAATCGTTGAGTTGACTAAGTGGAGATCTCCTGCAGCATTTAACGCATTGGTATAAAAATCTTGTTTTTCTATAATAACATTAATATTTGCCTAATGAGCATATTATATTCTTTTGAAGAAATAAAGCTCCAACAGATAATATGAATTAAATCAAATAAATAAATAGCTTGGACAAGAATACATAACATAATATAACAATTTAAAGCTTCATGTAATCAGTTTAATTGTCAGGAAAATATAAAAATCTTAGAAAACTTTACATCTTATTATATTAATGTATAGAGGCCATTGAAGATAAATCATCATTTCATAACTAAAGTTTAATGATACAGATAAAAAAGTTCGAAAAATTATTTGTCATTTTTTTTTCAGCGCTACTCTTTTTGCCGAAATTATTCAATATGCTACGTCCACAAGTTGGGACCCCTCCTCCCCCTCGTCACACATCGTCACAAATTCGCGAAGCCCCCTCCCCCCTAAAATGCTACGTCATTTATGGTCGCCCTTATGAACATATTTGTACTATGGAAACACAAGTAGCACACAGTTGAAATGCCCTAATTGTAACATGCGTATTACAAGAGGGGATTTTTTTTTATTTCCGCACGGGTTTGGGCCGAAATGTCTCAGATTTTCATGAAACTTTTTCCACAGGCAGGGCTCATCAATATATAAATAAAAAAAAATAAAAAAAAAAAATCAGGGTCGCCTATTTTCCCGGAAAACTCAGCTGGAATTTTTTGTTTTCCTCTGACACTACTTACTTTCAAAAATCATAACTCAAGAACGAAGCATCATAGAAACAAAGTTTTTTTCATGAAAATGAAAGCAAATTTTCTCAGGAATAAAAAAAATATTAACTGGAAAAAGTTTTCCACAAAATTTTTCACCGTTGAGAACATTCGTAAAGAAAAGCTGGAAAAACTATACTCCAACTCGTGGAAAATTTTCAAAAATATATTTTTGAGAAGATAATTTCATAAGCTTTAATCGCTGAAATTTTTGATATGTATTTATTTTTCGTTTTTGAGTTATGGCCAATTTTGTAAAAAATGTGCAAATGTGCCATTTTGAGCCTTTTCTTTGAAAAATCATAACTCAAGAAAGAAGCATCGTAGAATCAAAGTTTTTTTTTTATGAAATGAAAGCAAATTTTCTCAGGAATAAAAAATAACTGGAAACAGTTTTCCACAAAATTTTCCACCGTTGAGAAAATTCGTAAAGAAAAGCCGGAAAAACTATGTTCCAATTAGTGGAAAACTTTCAAAAAAATATTTTTGAGAAGATAATTTCATAAGCTTTAATCGCTGAAATTTTTGATATGTATTTATTTTTCGTTTTCGAGTTATGGCCAATTTTGTAAAAAATGTGCAAATGTGCCATTTTGAGCCTTTTCTTTGAAAAATCATAACTCAAGAAAGAAGCATCGTAGAAACAAAGTTTTTTTTTTTATGAAAATGAAAGCAAATTTTCTCAGGAATAAAAAATAACTGGAAACAGTTTTCCACAAAATTTTCCACCGTTGAGAAAATTCGTAAAGAAAAGCCGGAAAAACTATGTTCCAATTAGTGGAAAACTTTCAAAAATATATTTTTGAGAAGGTAATTTCATAAGCTTTAATCGCTGAAATTTTTGATATGTATTTATTTTTCGTTTTTGAGTTATGGCCAATTTTGTAAAAAATGTGCAAATGTGCCATTTTGAGCCTTTTCTTTGAAAATCATAACTCAAGAAAGAAGCATCGTAGAAACAAAGTTTTTTTTTATGAAAATGAAAGCAAATTTTCTCAGGAATAAAAAATAACTGGAAACAGTTTTCCACAAAATTTTCCACCGTTGAGAAAATTCGTAAAGAAAAGCCGGAAAAACTATGTTCCAATTAGTGGAAAACTTTCAAAAATATATTTTTGAGAAGGTAATTTCATAAGCTTTAATCGCTGAAATTTTTGATATGTACTTTTTTTTCATTTTTGAGTTATGGCAAATTTTGTGGAAAATGACCATATAAGCCTTTTCTTTGACAACCCATATTTCAATCGAAGCATCGGAAAAACAAAGATTTTTATCAAAGCAATGGCAAATTTTCTAAAACATCTGAAAACAAAATATGGGATTGGTTTTAATGAAGTATAAGTCGGAATGGATGATATATTTCATAAAAATTACACCGCTAAGAAAAACTGAAAAAAAAACTGTTTCTGCCTCAATTTTCATTACACTGAAAAGGGATTCTTTGTTTTATATGGAACAAACAAGATTTTTTTTTTATTTTATTTATTCAATTGTTCAGTTTATAACTTACATTTTCATCCTAATACTATCTATTTGTTCAACCAGGAAGATTGTCTTTGGTTGCTGACACCAGAAGATTTTCGTTCTTTGTTTTATTAAGAACAAAGCATGCTGTATTTTCTTGGTTTTCATGTGCATCTGAGAGTTCACTAGCAAAAATGATCCGTTCGTCTTTTGGTATAAATGAATGATATTTTTTTGTTCCAGGAATTGGAACAAGGTTAGAAAATCTTTCGTGAAGAAATTTTTCAGCCTTTGAATAGTCATTTTCAGTTGCATAGATAAATTCCCAATCTTTTTTAAATTGGTCTTTCACCTTTTGCGACACAGACCAGTCGAAAAATTGTTTGGCATTATTAATTTCTGCTGACTTTCTTATACTAGCATTTCTAACAATTCGCTTAATGTCAAATTTCAAAAATGTATGCAACCATGAAAATGATTTTAAAATTAAAGCAGAATGGCACTTTTTCCCAACCTCACCGAACAGCACGAATAAATCGTATTCAAATAAATATTTTCGCAAACAAATTTATCCGAGCTGGTTCTACTACTCTCGAACTAGAGAATCATGACTACTCCCGAGGTATAAAATAGATTGGAAGACGGCAAAATGGAATTGAAATTGACTGATATCTCGTTTTTATTAGATGACATATTTCATCGAAATGTTTCAACCAAACCGTCATACACAAACCGAGTGTTCGGAATATGAGTCTGTTCGGAATTTGAGACAAAACGGTATGCAGTTAATAATGCGCTCAATAAAAGTAAAAATTTCTGCGGAAGCAATGTTCAAGAAATTTTCTACAGTGAGCTCCATTTGAATTGACATTTCTTTTCAACAGCATCGAGATAGGCGTATACTTTTCTGTTGTAGTGCAAACTTTCCCTAACCCCTCTACCAGCAGCTTCTTTTTTACCGCAAGAAAAAAATTCAAATCGCGAAAACTTTTTTGTTTCTCGGTATTTTTGCACCATTTTTTCACAAGTTCTCAAAAAAACTCTTCTAGTTTAAGAATCCGTGTCGATATTGATGATTGGTGATCTGGTTTCAAAGATTCCAATGTTCCTTGGGGGAGATTTGTTTTTCGACAACATCCTGCGAAAAAAATACTTCACTATTGTTTTTTTTATGAATTACATAAAAAGATACTTGAAAGATTGTTTTGGACAAATTATCAAAGGAAACTTCAAATAAAGCTCGCATAAAATTTATATGTTGATACCCTAGAGCCTTTTCCAGGAGAACTTTAACAGGTACTCTGCCGGGAAAACTTTTGCAAATTACTCTTGAGTTGCCCATGGAATTCATCCAGAGGATTCCTATAATAACTTCTTTGGACAGGATTTTTCCAAAAAAATCATTATACCGCTTGTTTTTTGAAGGGCCAAAACAAATGACGCAGTTAAATCCTTATAATTTTCACCAGTTATTTCTTCAGTATTCCCAACAGGAATATGGAAAAAGATCAGGACTTCGTATAAAAATTTTAACTGGATGCTGTCTACAGATCCCTCATAGATATTCTCACAAAAAAAACATATAATAATTTCTCTTTGGCATCTTAAGGCATCATTTAAAATTAATGAGAATAAAAATTGGAAATAACCTTGCCTTCTAGTAACTTTACTTACAAATTAGCCATATCACAGTTTATTTTCACTTCTTGAGTATATGTTTGAATTCTAAATCCTGACTTTTAATATGTAATGTAGACAACTTTTTGTTGCCATTACGCCCTTAATAGATCAGAGCCTGCTTCTCAGCGATGATTGTCTATGCCAAGAAATTTCCATTACGGGATGATCCTAGATCGACCGGGAATCAAACCCAGACACCTTCAGCATGGCTTTGCTTTGTAGCCGCGGACTCTAATCACTTGGCTAAGGAAGGCCCCTTTCCGGATTCTTCTAAGTAAATTCGACTTTGATATTATATGATCCAGCTGCCTAACTGTTCTTGAGCTGTTTGTATCCTGTATATTGTAACTTTGTCGACACATCGCCATCGTCCACCGTGTCGATATAGCTATTACTTCTGCTATCGCCTTTCAGATGTTCTTCGATGCACTATGGTTCCAGCTTTCAATAATCTCACACTTATCTATCAAGTTATCTTATTCTTCTCATTTTCACAATATACAGCCATTCCATGAAAAACCGATCTAGTGGGTCTCCGAATTCCGTGCAAATTTGCTATTTTGTTCCTTATCCGAAATAAGGATACACGTATTTTTGGATTTTTTGATTAGGGTGACCATTTCCGAAATAGGGTGACCAGAAAAACCGAGATTTCGCAAAATTTTTATTTCTAAAAAATTATAACTTTTGAATCGTTTGACCGATTTTCAATCTTTTTAGACGAAATGAAGGCTAAAGATTTTGACTTTTCGGGAAAAATATGAAATTTCACAAAAAAATGTGTTTTTTTACATGAAAAAACTCAATAGTTTCCGTTTTTTTCGTATTTTGAAGGCCTCGGGACCAAAGGGGCTATTGCTGCTCTCATTTTTTCTTAAAAGTTCAGAAAATTTTACGTAAACTGTCAAATTTTCAGCGATGTATGTTTTTTAGTTTTTGAGATATATTTTTTTGAAAATAAAAAATCAGTCATTTTTCATCGGCACACACTGTAGATCTCAGCGCATTAGATTTGTAATGTTTTAAAAATCATAACTTTTGAACAGCTCAACCGATTTCCAATCTTTTTTTATGGAATGAAAGCTCAAGGTCTCAACTTTTCAGAAAAATAGAAAAAATAGAAAACTTTGAAAAAAAAAAAAAATTCACATTAAAATATATGAAAGTTTCTAAAAAAAACTAGAAATTTTTATATTTTTCACGTTTAAACATATTTTATCAGATTTTTCCAATTTTGTCTGAATAGTTGAAATTTTAAGCTTTCATTCCATACAAAAGATTGGAAATCGGTTAAGCTGTTCAAAAGTTATAATTTTTTTTAAAACATTACAAATCCAATGCGCTGAAGACCTACAGTGTGTGCCGATAAAAAATGACTGATTTTTTTATTTTCAAAAAAATATATCTCAAAAACTTAAAAACATACATCGCTGAAAAAATGAAAACAGCGATACCCCGAGGCCTTCAAAACACGAAAAAACGGAAACCATTGAGTTTTTCATGTAAAAACACAATTTTTATGAATTTTTATTATTTTTACTGAAAAGTCAAAATCTTTAGCCTTCATTTCGTCTAAAAGATTGAAATCGGTCGAACGGTTCAAAGTTATATTTTTTTTAAAATAAAATTTTGCAAAATCGCGATTTTTCTGGTCATCCTATTTCGGAAATGGTCACCCTAATCAAAAAATCCAAAATACGGTATCCTTATTCGGATAAGGAACAAATAGCAAATTTCACGGAATTCGGAGACCCACTAGATGGTTTTCATGGAATGGCTGTTATATGTATCTCGGTACGCATCAAGCCATTGCGGATGCATTGAGTTTCGTAAACAGAAAGTTTCCCAAAAGCAACATAAATTCCGCAAGAAAACGTTTGACTAATAGAAGTACAGGTCGGACTCGATTATACGGAGACTCGATTATCCGGGGACTCGATTATCCGGAGATTCGATTATCCGGAATTTGTTTTTTGAATGTTCTGTTTTCAATTTTTATGCATTAATTCAGAAATAATTTGGTATTGAAATACGCAATATGAATGGTTTTGCAGTTTTGAAACGTATTTAAGTTTGAAAAGTGGTTTGTTGGTATGATGGTCAAAAATATATCTTTTGTAAAGACCCCACACTGTCCAGAAATAATTTCTGGCTACGCCACCGCATCATATAAATAAAAGAACTACAAAAGATATATTAAGTTCTTTATCGAAGATTTCAATTTTTTCTTAGTGATTCGATTATCCGGAGGATTCGATTATCCGGAATGAAAAAAAATCGATACTCCGGATAATCGAGTCCGACCTGTATTAGAAATAGAACGCTAGAGGCGCTGTGATATAGATGAAACAACCACAGTAGCCTTGAATTTCTACGGCGCGATCAACCGGTACTCAAACTTGTCAATAGTTTGTTTTGTTTTTTTCTTCATATTCGATGTTGAAAAATGAATTAAATGAATGAAAGAGCCCAATATCTGGGACAATTAAGGAAGAAAAACCAACGTAATGAGAATCGCTGTTCGATAAATTCAATTAGCCGGATCGAACTATACCGAATTTGTTACAGAATTTGTTAGCTGAATCTTAGACGATTCACATGTTCCGCAGTCAGCTACATGGCAAACCAATAGTACAACTTCAACTCAGTGCCGATGCTGCACATTTCATTTTTCCTCCGTCATATATCACTGGGACTTTTTGCTTCAACACTCATGATGCTGCAGGTCGATGTGTGCCGGGGGAGCATACCTTTACTTAGTATCAAAACTCAATTTGCATACTTCAAATCTACCCTTAAGAGGCCTTCACTAAATTTATGATTAACAAGGATAAACTGGCAGCGGCTCATCAACGTATTTTTATAGTCTTCCATTCAAAATGAATCACACGCCTAGACGATAATGTATTAAGAGTCGCAACTCTCTAGGGCACTCAAACCACACGAAAGATTCGTTGTTTCACCCAACACGCTCGGTTGAAGGCTAGAAAAAATACAGAATCAATATTTTGATTTCGAAAGCAGGTTGCTATGGATAGGATGAGGAAGTTTGACACTTTGAGTATCACCTCCAAACTGCGCATACTAGATGTTGGTCACAAGATTAGCAGCGACAATAGCGGTCTAATTCTTATACGTCTATTGTTTGACTTGAAGCAGGCATATAATTTCTACTTATGCCAAATGTCATTATGCGAAACATGAACTCATAAATTATCAATTACGATCGAGAAGAGCTGTGATAAATGCTTTTAGTTGGAAGAGTTGCAGCGTTGGTTCATTAGACGACTCTTTAGATGCAAAGTCGCCCCCTTTTCTGGTCGTTGTTTCATTAGCGAACGTTCACACTCTTTCCTATTCCGATAGGGGAAATCAGGGTTAAAACCGACACTGTGGGTAAGATCGACACCCTTCGATTTTTCATGTTTGAGCAGATTTTCATTGCCAGTTTCCACCAAGCTCTATCTTTAATTGTGAGATGTTGTGTTTCGGATGACATACAACTGACTCTACCAATAAACTGCCAAAATAAACAACAAAATCATATTGGATAACATAGAAGCCAACAGCAGTTGCAATATTTCGCTGTTATTCTTTAACTATTTCGCATGTGAAATTTTTGAAATGTCATTATTTGTTCTGCGTCTACATCATCATTTACTATTATACGTTCGTACAACATGAAGGAGAATTTAATTTTTGATTTTTCGCGAGCTGAAAACGCTATTGAAAAGTAAAATGTCCACTCGGGGTAAGATCGACCACTTTTCATTTGGGGTAAAATCGACACCTTTCTTTGCTCATAATCTAACTTCAGGGAATCGTTCTCTTCAGAAGACTTCCTCTGTAATTTATGTGAGTCTTTATTTTCTAATTCCAGTGAAGTTCGTGGATGGCGAACTTGGTAACATGTAAAATATGACACTATATGACTTGCCACAAGCTATCATTAAGTATAAAAAATATTTTCCATGTTTCATGTTTAAACTTATTGGATAAAGCTTGAAGAAATTTTACTCATTTTTAATTGAAGAATAAATAGAATTTGAAATGTTTTCCACATAAATTAATCTTATTGTTTCTTTACAAACCATGAGGTTTGAAAGTTTTCAATAAGTGAAAATAATTACACTTTTCTGTCTTGTTAAAATAAACATTATTTATTTTTAAAAACAATCATTCGCCACAACTGCATCTTCGTAAACATTCCATGAACACAAATTAATCATATCCATGTGTATTCACCCCAACTTTATAATCTTAGCATGTTACATTTGAAATTTTCTTATATATTTAGTGAATCTTCGGCCTCTCCTCAATAATTTAAGTAATATGTGTATAATCCTTTAGAGGAAGGGGTCATAAAAGTCTAAAGTTTTGTTTAAAGAATTCTTTTAAATATGCCATGTGATAGTGATGATCACAACGTATAAATTATACTCAAAGTGCATGTGTCGGTTTTACCCCAACAGGGTGTCGATCTTACCCGCACTCTCAATTGTCTCACCAAAAATGATGAAAATCAATTTGATTCAAATCCACTATTTAACTTTATTATATCATCCAGCGATCGCATGGATTGATAGATTATAAACCAATATGTGATTCTACAACAATTTTAGGTTCGTTTAACAAGCGAAGTACACAAATTTTATCAATAAGCTTAGGGTGTCGGTTTTACCCCGAATTCCCCTACATTTTGCTGGGTGTGCTTCACGAGCATACAGTCAGATAAAAATGCCAATTTATACCTGGGATTAGAACCCAATGTTCATTTCTCACAGCTTGCTTCCAAGCGACTGTAACTATGAACTTTTTGCGCATAGTCGAACCGGTTGGAACAAATCGTCACACTCGCTAGAAATCCCTCTTCTGGTGAATGCACGAGTACCTATTGCTATCTATTTAGTTTTTCGCGTCGGAAGAAGTCCCATTCGAATTAAGGTATTATTATCGAATTCGTTCCAAATTGGTCTTGGTTTTTCACATGGTGCACACATGGAACATTAATCTCCATTAACTTTTTGCACCACTCACACACACTCACGGACTCTAAACTGTGTTCTCGTGATTCCGTTTCAGTGGCGAATCGGTTGATTAATTAAGCACAGGGTCCTGCCCGCCCCGGAACCGTCAGCGCAGTCAGTGTTGTAATTTATTACCAAGTTAATTGACTTGAGAAATAGTCACTTTGAGAAAAGTCCCCTACCACCGGCCGTCGCGTCGGTCGCTCCAAACCCCTTCCCAAGTGCCAGAACATTTGACAGCAATTTTCCCATCAATTAACTCGATTTGAAAACCTTTGCAATTGCGACAACACCCTGCTTTTCTCTTTTCGCTCACTCACTTGCTATCTAGCCGCTCGATGTGTGTCTTCCTATATTGGTGATGGAACTGGCATGGGCGTAGCCAGAGGGGGACCGTCAATAACTTGCAATGGGTCTTGCTCTATTTATAAGTAATCTGAGGAGAAGTCTTTTCTGGAATTTCTTAAAAAAACACCTCATGAGGTATCACGTGCTTTTAAAACAACTCCATTGATAGCAAACCTTGTAGAATTTGGTCCTTGGAAAGTGTCCATAAGATTCTTCCGAAAGCTCTTAAAGGAAATTCCCCCGGAAAGTTGCTGCAGAAAGTTTCTTCGGAAAAAATCTTTCGATATGTTCCTTCGGAATTGTGACTTCCTTTGTAATTTCCTTTGAGTTCATTGTGGAATTTCTTTAGGAGTTTCCTTTAGACATTCGTTTGGAAATTCCCTGAGGACTTGATTTCAAAATAACATTTGGAGTTCCATTCGGAATATTCTTTGGAAATTTCTTAGGAATTTCCTTAAGAATTTTCTTTGAAAATTTCGTTCGGAAAGTCGGGAAAATTCGAGTCGGTTGTTCAGTATGTCCACTGAAGATCTCCAGAGACCGGAGGGATGCTACAGGTGCCTGAATACGGCCACCTGGCACGAACTGCGAAGGACCAGACAGAAGTAAGCTCTGTAGATGGTGTGGCGACGAAGGTCACAAGGCGCAAGATTGCAACAATAAGCAAAGGTGCCTGATCTGCAAGGACAAAAGTCGCAACAGACACGCGACGGGGAGGCCCTAAGTGTCCGGCCTTCAAGCAAGCGAGAAATTCTAAACCGCAGTGGAGGTAACTCAGCTAAACCTCAACCACTGTGACACAGCGCAACAGCTGCTGTGGAAGTCCGTATCGGAATCGAAGTGCGACGTAGCTATCCTTGCCGAGCCGTATCGAGTACCAGCTGGAAACGGTAACTGATCGCTGATAAGCGAAGACAGCGGCAATCTGGACGATGGGGAGGTATGCCTATCCAGGAAATAGTTGTTCCAGGCGGACGAAGGCTTCGTTATTGCAAAGCTTAACGATGTGTACGTGTGTAAGCTGCTACGCACCCCCCCGCTGGACATTGACCAGTTCAACGAGATGCTGGACGAGCTAACCGATAAGCTAGCGACCGGAGACCCAGTCGTCATCGCTGGCGACTTCAATGCTTGGGCAGTTGAGTGGGGCAGCCGTCTCACCAACCCAAGAGGGCGTAGTCTACTAAGAAGCGCTGGCAAGGCTGGACGTAGACTTGGGTAACGAAGGAACAACCAGCACCTACCGTAGAGATGGCCGGGAATCAATAATCGACATCACTTTCTGTAGTCCTGTGTTGACGGGAGGCCTGAACTGGAGAGTCTGCGATGGGTACACTCATAGCGATCATCAGGAGGTCCGGTATAGAATTGGTGGAAGAACACAATGCTCACAGAGAGCGAAGTACACCTCACGAGCAGATGTGGGCAAAACGCAACGTTTCAACGAAGAGCTTTTCGTGGAAGCCCTCAGAAGAGAAGAGCAGGTTCTGAACTTGAGATCGGAGGAGTTAACGGCTGCGCTGGTACGAGCATGCGACAATTACCATGCCACGGAAGGTCGAGCCGAAATACAGACGTCGTCCGGTATACTGGTGAATGAGAGACTTTGGCAACCTCCGCAAAAGATGCCTCCACGCCAGGAGACGGATGCAAAGAGCCAAAACCGATGGTGAGAGGAAAGAGCGTAGAGTAACACTGAGGGCGGCGAAAGCCGATCTGAAAAGAGAAATTTCGCTGAGCAAGAGAACGTTGCTTCAAGGAGTTGTGTCGCGATGCCAATGCAAATCCGTGGGGAGATGCATACAGGGTAGCGATGGCCAAGATCAGTGGTCCAGCCGTACCCGCTGAAACATGCCCAGAGAAGTTGCAGATTATCGTCGACCGGTTGTTCCCACAACACGCGCCAACGGTCTGGCCACCGACACCGTATGGCCAGGAAGGTGAAGAAGAGCAATCATTACCAATGAGGAGCTCATAGAGGCGGCCGAGAAAATGAAGCCGAAGAAAGCGCCTGGCCCTGATGGTATCCCCAACGTAGCGTTGAAAGCAGCTATCACGGCCAACCCAGATATGTTCCGGACATCACTCCAGATCTGCTTAGACGAGGGACATTTCCCAGCACAGTGGAAAAGGCAAAAACTGGTTTTGCTACCGAAACCGGGGTATGCCCCCCGGGGAACCAGGCTCGTTTCGGGCCGATATGTTTGCTTGACACACTCGGAAAGCTGTTGGAGAGGATCATCCTCAATAGACTGATGGCGTTCACTGAGGGAGAGCGTGGACTGTCGGAGTGGCAGTATGGATTCCGGAAAGGAAAGTCAACGGTAGATGCCATCAAAACAGTGATTGACACAGCCGACAAAGCAAGGACAAAAAAAACGTAGAGGTAACCGTTACTGTGCTGTCGTGACGAATAGATGTGAGAAACGCCTTTAACAGTGCAAGCTGGGAAGCCATTGCTGTGGCGTTACATAAAATGAAGGTTCCGGATTATCTGTGCAAGATACTAGGAAGCTACTTTGAAAACCGGGTCTTGAGCTACAGCAACTAGCGAAGACAGAAGACGAGGTCGGATAAATGCGGGAGTTCCACAGGGCTCTATCCTGGGTCCAACGTTGTGGAATGCTATGTACGACGGAGTGCTGACGCTTAGGCTGCCAACAGGCGTCAAAATCGTTGGATTTGCAGACGACATCACGCTTGTGGTCATTGGTGACTCACTGGAAAAGGGTGGAGGTTCTCGCTACAGAAGCAGTGGACCGCAGTCGAAAAACTGGATGTACGAGAAGAAACTGGTGATAGCCCACCAAAAAACGGAGCTGTTGCTTATCAGCAATCGAAAGTGGTGCAGAAGGCTGAGATTACAGTGGGAGAACACCCATAGCCTCAAAGCGGGAGCTAAAACACCTCGGCGTAATGATCGACGATCGGGCTGAACTTCAACTGCCATGTCGATTACGCGTGCGAGAAAGCAGCAAGGGCAGTCACGGCGCTGTCCAGATCATGCCGAATAACTCGGCGATTTGCAGCAGTAAGCGGAGGCTATTGTCTAGCGTGGCTACGTCGATCCTGAGGTACGCTAGCCCGGCGTGGGGAACCGCAATGAAGACGAAGAGGAACCGAGTCAAGCTTAGCAGCACGTATAGGCTGATGGCCATGCGGGTAGCGAGTGCTACCGAACCATATCTTCGGAGGCAGTATGCGTGATTGCCGGAATGGTCCCCATCGGCTACGTTTTTGGAAGAGGATAAGGAGTGCTACGAAGCTAGTAGTACTAGAGGAGCCCGGAAGATTGCCCGAGCCCGACACGATGGTGAAATGGCAACGCGAGTGGGATACCGCTGAGAAGGGAAGGTGGACTTATCGCCTTATTCCAAATCTGGCGAAATGGGTGAGCAGATCCCATGGAGAAGTCAACTTCCACTTGACGCAGTTATTGTCAGGTCACGGCTGCTCAAGAAATATCTGCACAGGTTCGGCCACGCAGAGTCGCCGCTCTGCGCTGAGTGCCCAGTCGTAGAGGAGTCGCCGGAACACGTCATTTTCGAGTGTCCACGTTTTGCTTGCGGAACGTAGCGAGATGACAGCGGTCTGCGGTGCTGACGTAACCGTAGACAACGTAGTGGATAGAATGTGTAGCGATGAGGTGATGTGGAACACGGTGAACATGGCGGTGACGAAAATAATGTCATTGCTTCAGCGGAAGTGGAGGGAGGAACAAGCCGGTGAACCGGAAGTCAGTCTCCAACCGGAATCGCCGAACCGACCTCGGCACCCAACCGGTAGGTAAGCTTGATCCACCGTCGGGGACAAGACCGAGTAGATCGTGGAAAAGCCCGGAAATTGTAGGCTTCGTGGCCGTGCGGTTAGCGGCGTCAGTCGTTTAGGCATATTGTGCCATGAAGTGTGGGTTCGATTCCCACTCCAGTCGGTGGAACTTTTCGTCAAACGAAAAATTTATCATTGGGCTACTGGGTGTTTCGTTGTTGTCCGTTTGCCTAATGTTTGTGATTGTTCAGTCTGTGCAGCCTTGAGCTGAAGACGGTGTAAATTGTCTTTGCCAAATTGGTCGTCAGGGCACCTGTGAACCGGAAGTCATCCACCAACCGGAATCGCAGGATCGACCTTGGCACCTATCCGGGCAGCATCGGTACCGGAAGAACTTCCACCTCCGGGGAAGTCTTCGTCGGGGTAGGGTAGATTCACCGCCGGGGACTATCCGAGTAGTGCGCGAGAACCTGGAGTGCTAAATGGCATGCGTCCAGCACCGAGAGAACTTCCTTCGTCAGGGAGTTTCTGGCACCCATGGTATCGTGAGCCGAATGGCTGAATATGGCATGTTTAGATCACAAACTAGGAATACTAACAAATTATAATGGGAGCCGAAGGGCTCAGCATGGCATGGATTAGGAACTAACAAATTAATGATGGAGCCGAAGGGCTTAATGAAGGGTGCGCGTAGCATGTGTCGCCTCTCCTCGAAGTATACCGCAAGGTGGTGCCGGAGAAGAATTCTTTACGGTGACGGTGTACCTAGGAGACTGTTTTTTAGTGGGTAGCGCCCCATTGCGAATCCCACACAGTGCCAAACCATACACTGTGGCATGAGCATGAACAAATACAGGCCAGTCTTGAGAAGATTTTTTTAACTCTAGAGATGCATGAAAAAAAAAAAAAAAAAAAAACACACACCCTGCAGGGTTGCAAAATGGTGAGTCGACAACCAGGAAGGAGCGTCCAACATAGCTCTGGTCCTCACAAGCCCCTACCTCACGCTTCCACGGGTCTAACGATGACAAAGACCGCCAGCTAGGGGTTGCGTACTTAGCTGGTAGTGCAACCTGGGCACTGTTGTCCTTCTGACATCAGCTAGAGTGAGGAGGTGCCAGGTGGGAGCTTGGGATTTTTACCCTTTCCAAGCGAAACTCATACATACAGCCGTATGGAATACCACCTTTGGTACTTCCTTCGGGAGGTGGCCGAGCGTCTGGTCCATCTGACCAGGGACACAAGCATGGTCTTACCTAGGATGTGGCGGGGGTTCATCAGTGGGCTCTGGTGAATCTCTACAAAAAACCACAGATCTGCAAGTAGCCCTGAACAAGCGACCCTGGTACCGCTTTCAAAGTATCTTAGGCCCTCTGGAGTGCACAACCGGCAATCAGAATGGATGCCAGTAAAATCCTGATTATGGTATAACTGGTCACGGCGCAGAACAACGGACAGGACACGGATTACGGATTACACACCACATTGCGACACAGAGCTGACAGTCGTGTTATTCTATTCCCCGAGTAAGGATGGGTGATACCATCTTGAAACGGCGAATAGGCTAATGGTGCGATTGCCCCCCGTCCCGGTAAAACCTTGGCAGGCCTCTGGATACGTTCGGATTCCGTCCATCTTAAGTGATGAGTACTAGGCTCGGATGACTAAACCCCGATCTACGCCATCCGGCTCTGAACACGATTCTCATAAGGGATCGTGTCAACCCTTGCATGGCCTCCCTGCTTGCATAGATAACCATGGATCATAAAAGGCGACTACGTACGGCGGGAATGATAGCGGCCCAGAGGGGGGACCCTGAAGAATGGAAGAGAGTATAATTGAGATCGAAGAGGCGCGGTGAACCCTTTCGCTAAAGGTGGCTTAGTACGGTCACCACCATCGCAAGCTAGGGCAACAGCAGCGCAATCAGGAGGAGCAGCAGTACAGCGACAGCTTCAACAGCAGCAGCAGCAGCAGCCTCGAGAGCAGCAGCAACAGCTTCAGCAGCAGCAACAGGCTCAGGTCAGTGCATGGTCGAAGGTGCCAAAACTACGAGAGTTGTAGCAGCCAAGAAACTGGTGGACGAATTGCACGAGTTCGTCGATAAAAGAAGTAATGTGCACAAAGACATCAAGACTTTGGTGTTGAAGATCCAAGGAACCCTTGGACTAGCTGTCAAGGAATGGGCGGCCGTTGCACAGAAAGTGGAATCGACTAAGAAGGAGTTGTCGGCGGCCAAGACTGCCTTAGAAATAAGGCAAGTGCCGATTCAACAAACGGCGATGCCAATTACTTTTGCGAGGGAAAACCAACGCAAAGAGGGGACAAATCCCAGAGGACGGAAGAGCGTGCCCTTCACACCGAAGAGGCCAAGAGCATCACCAGGAGATGCAAGACCGGGTGGTTCCAAGAAACACAAGGACACCCGCGTCAACGAGTCAGGCCCAGCGAACGCAGCAACCACCAAGGAAGGCAACGATACCCCATGGAAAATCGTCAAGGCAAAAAATCGGAAGACGAAAACCAAGAGCAGGTCCGAAAAACAAATCCTCTTCAAGGGCCGGAAGAGAGGTGAGGCGCTTATAGTCAAGGCAAGCGATGACTCGTACGAGAAGGTTCTCCGTGCAATGCGGACAAACCCGGAGCTCGAACAGCTGGGTGCAGACGTGCGGAAAGTCAGGCGCACCCGCACCGGAGATATGATCCTGGAGCTAAAACGAGACCCGATGGCCAGCAGCTCTTCCTACAAAGAGCTCGCCGAGAAAGCCATGGGTAATACGGTAGAAGTGAGAGCCGTGTGTCCGGAGGCAGTCCTTGAATGCAAGAACTTGGACGCAATCTCTACGGACGACGATGTAAGGGTTGCCATGAAAGAGCAGTGCATGCTAGGAGAAGTGAAGATGCAGATCCGCATAAGGAAGGGGCCATCCGGAATGCTAATAGCATCAATTAGGCTTCCGATTGAAGCGGCCGTCAAGGCACTTAAAACGGAGAAGATTAAAGTAGGCTGGTCGGTATGTCCACTGAGCGTCTCTCAGAAACCGGAAGCATGCTATAGATGCCACGAGTACGGCCATCTGGCTAGATTCTGAAGGGGCCGGACAGAGGTAATTTATGCAGAAGGTGCGGAGAAGAAGGCCACAAGGCGCAAGCCTGCCGGAAGCCTCCAAAGTGCATGATCTGCGCTAACGGAGATAATAACAACCACGTTACAGGAGGCCTGCGATGCCCGGCCTTCATGAAGGCGACTGCTACCAAACCACAGTGGAGGTAATTCAAATTAACCTCAACCACTGTGACACAGCACAACACTTGCTGAGGCAATCTGTGGCGGAGTACAAGTGCGATGTGGCTATCATCTCGGAGCCATACTGTGTCCCGGCCGGCGATGGGAACTGGATAGCAGACAACGCAAAATCAGTGGCGATATGGACGGTGGGAAGATATCCTTTCCAGGAAGTGGTACATCGTGCAGATGAAGGCTTTGTTATAGCCAAAATTAACGGAGTCTTCTTCTGTAGCTGCTACGCACCCCCGCGATGGTCTATTGACCAGTTCAACGAGATGCTCGACAAGCTGACTGAAGAGCTCACAGACCGCAGACCAGTCGTCATAGCCGGCGATTTCAACGCGTGGGCCATAGAATGGGGCAGTCGCTTCACCAACTCAAGAGGGAGCAGTCTACTGGAGGCCTTGGCAAGGCTAAACGTCGATGTTGCCAACGATGGTACCACCAGCACATACCGTCGGGATGGTCGAGAGTCAATTATTGACGTAACTTTCTGTAGCCCTGGGCTGTCAGGAAGTTTGAACTGGCGAGTGAGTGAGGAGTATACGCACAGTGACCACCAAGCGCTTCGGTACAATATTGGTAGCGGACGGCAGTTGGAAGCACGTGCGATCCCTTCGAAAGAGCGGAGGTGGAAAACGTCGCAGTTTGACAAGGAGGTGTTTGTTGAGGCGTTGAGATTGGAGCGCAATGCTCAACACGCTACTGCGAATGAGTTGACAGCGGCATTAGCACGAGCGTGCGATGCAACCATGCAGAGGGAAGGTAAACCGCGACATGGGCGCCGCCCAGCTTACTGGTGGAACTCGACGATTGCCGACCTGCGTACAATCTGCTTTCGGGCTAGGAGAATGATGCAGAGAGCCCGCAACGACGCTGAAAGAGAAGATCGAAGGCGGCGAAAACCGCTCTCAACAAGGAAATTCGGCTCAGCAAGAAAGCCTGTCTGGAGGAGCTCTGTCGCAACGCCAATTCAAACCCGTGGGGTGACGCCTACAGAGTTGCAATGGCGAAGTTGAAGGGCCCAGCTGTACCACCCGATAGGTGTCTGGAGAAGATGAAGACCATCATTGAAGCGCTATTCCCCCGGCACGAACCGACGAGCTGGCCGTCCACACCTTACGGAGCTCAGGATAACGACGAAGAAGAAGCCCAGGTAGCGAACGATGAGCTGATCGCGGTGGCGAAAGCCTTAAAAGGCTCCGGGACCAGACGGTATCCCCAACGTAGCTCTGCAAGCAGCAATCCAAGAAAACCCAGATATGTTCAGGATCGTACTGCAAAAATGTATCGAGGAGGGTAACTTCCCCGACATTTGGAAGCGACAAAAGCTGGTGCTGCTGCCTAAACCAGGCAAGCCTCCTGGAGATCCTTCAGCATATAGACCGATATGTCTGCTGGACACAGTTGTCAAAGTGCTGGAGCGAGTAATCCTAAACAGGCTTACGAAATACACGGAGGGAGAAAACGGCCTGTGTGACATGCAGTTCGGCTTTCGGAAAGGTAGATCCACCATTGATGCCATCCGAACGGTCGTGGAAGCTATGGATACGGCGCGGAAGCAAAAGAGGAGAGGAAATTGGGACTGCGGTGTGGTCACTCTAGACGTAAAAAATGCCTTCAACAGTGCCAGTTGGGCTGCGATCGCCGAATCGCTGCACAGATTGGAGGTCCCCGAGTATCTTTGTAAGATTTTGAGGAGCTACTTTAAAAATCGTACACTGATCTACGAAACAGACGCTGGGAAAAGGTGCACGACAGTCACAGCGGGCGTCCCACAGGGTTCTATTCTTGGCCCGACTCTCTGGAACGCTATGTATGATGGAGTGTTGAAGCTGAGCTTCCCCCGGGGTGTGAAGATCGTCGGCTTCGCGGATGACGTGGTGCTCGTAGTCATCGGCGAATCACTAGAGGAAGTAGAGATACTTGCTACCGAAGCAGTAGACGCCGTGGAAGAATGGATGCGAGGGAAGAAGCTTGTGTTAGCCCATCACAAAACCGAAGTTGTGATGATAAGCAACCGAAAGGCAGTGCAGAAGGCGAGAATCTCGGTTGGACAGTGTACCATCGACTCAAAGCGGGAAGTCAGACACCTGGGAGTGATGATCGATGATCGGCTGAGCTTCAACAGCCATGTCGATTATGCATGTGAGAGGGCCGTGAAGGTGATATCAGCTCTATCCCGGATCATGCCCAACAACTCAGCGATCAGCAGCAGCAAGAAGCGACTACTGGCGAGCGTGTCGACGTCGGTAC
>NW_018735495.1:0-25803 GCF_002204515.2 Aedes aegypti | reverse complement strand
AATCTGATCAAACTTGTAGCAGTATACGATAAACAGTCTCTCATAATGTGCAGCATGTTATGATAGTTACAGAGAGCGATACGTGAGAATTCTCTCAATTTTCTCAGGATTCAATCCCTGGGGATGAGGAAAACCCGGTTGAACTTATTGAGGAATTCATGAAAGATTTTGTTGAATAATCCATGGAAGAATTTATGGAGCAACTCCTGGAATTTTGGTGATTGTTGAAGGATTGTTTCTGGAAACGACTGGAAGTATATTTGAAAACATGCCATGAGATCTTTAACCCTGCAGTTCTGTATTGTCTTTTAGAAATCGTATGCGTTATTTTCTTTAGTGTATTATTTCTGGTTCTGTTTAGTTCCATTATTGTAGTAATTATAAATTTATTTGTTGAAACCATCGGTTTTTCAAAAAAGTATATATATATATAAATCTTTGCACAAAGGTTTGTTAATTTTCCTGGAATAATTTCTGTAGGAAGGTTTTCAAGCTATTCCAGAGAAAAATAGAAAGTTATCAATACGAGCATGTCTGAAAAACTTTCGAGGAAATACTGTAACAATTTCTGGGAGAATTTGTAGTGTAATTCTAGAAGGATTCCTCGTAGCACATCTTAAAATCATTTAAAAAATGTCAATACGAACTCCTGGGATAATTGGTTTAATGATCTTTTCAACAATTTCTGGAAGGATGTATTTGTACGTAATCCTGAAGAAAGTTTTGAATGAATTACTGAAAGAATTCCAAAATACTTTCTACGAGGATCTGTGAACCTATGGAACAGTCTCATAGTTATCACTGGAGCCTCAAGAATTCACATCAAGATCCATAGCGATGCGAAAAAAAAACGAAAAAGGGACTTTAGACACCTTTGTTCACCTTTTTTTATGCTTGAACAGTACAAGAATGCATTAAAATATCTGCACAACATTGATTTCGGCTTTTCGGCCTTGTTCAGGACGTTGCCCCTAAAACGATGTTTTCCAATCCTGTTACTGATTTCTCAAGCTCAAGTTATAGAGTTGGTTGTACGACTGCAGTTTCCTTTTAATTATGGGATTAGCTTTTCAGTCTTTGCCGAAATTGTTTGATAATTAACAAAACAATGTATTTTTGAATCTTAAAATTATGTTCTGTTAAAAAGCACTGTATACGATTGTGTTCGCTTATTTTCATTCCCAAAATTATGTACAAAACACAACAACGTGACAGCCCGAAGGCTAAAAACCTTGTCAGTGATTACTTCTATAATTTTTCTTTGAACAACTCTTTGAATGTTTTCTTTAAATATTTTCTCAGGGATATTTAAAAAAGTGTTTCTTAGGGATAACTCAAGGATTTTTTCAAAAGATTTCTGTATGTGTTCTTCCAGGAAGCCGTTTCCAAATTTCTTCAGCAATATCACTATGATTCTTATTAGGTATGCAACGTTGGAGTAATACTTCCAGTGATACCTACTTCTTTACTAGTTCCAGGGTAGAGATCTCATACTTCCATTTCAAAAGGATACTACCGCCAATTTCTCCAAGAACTCGTTAAGTATTTCCTGTAGAAATTCTTTAAAGAAGATTATAGGAACTTCACAATTTGTTCACCGAATTTATCAGATATTCAGATGCTTATCTTTATACCGATATAGGACAACAATTTAAATTGCTGTACAAATTGAAGTTTGTTAATGTTTTAAAATATGTCGCCAATGACATTAACGATATATTTTCGAACATTTTTATTTAAATTTTTTTTCAAACGCCCCTATCCAAAAATATTTCGATTTAAGTACGTGGCCGCACTGATCCTTTGTAATTTATATCGACATTCTTCAATTTGGCTTTCCATTGAGAGCGTGGTGCGGATTTCCATACGCAAGATGCGGTGAAAATATTCTCCCAGTCATAAATTTCACTCGGCGTAATTCCACTGACTGTCCACAAGAGTATCAATTTCGAATTGCGTTTTCTGGAAGCTTCCTTTGCGGTGCATTTTACTGCTTCCTGGTGGTACACTGACGCCACCAGTTACGTAATAGATCGGGGGTAGGTAGACAGTATTCATGCCCTCAAAATTAGGTTTGCATTAAATTATGTAGTTGATATCAAATAGGCTAAAATGTGACTTGTGTGACATAGTTTGTGAAAAACTATGTAAGCTTATTTTTAAGCTGCAAGTACGAACTCTGTGGTTAACTGGGACCCCAATTAGTCCTTCCAATCTACAACTTTAACCACTTTACAAAGAAATATCATTTAAGTTTATCTATCGTTTGGAATAAACTTTTAGCTCTAAAGCTGCCCATAACTGAATATTTGTAACATTCGACAAAAGTATGTATTATGTAATGGAATGCAAGGACGCATTTTACTTAATATTACGTCAAAATATGCAGAAATGGAGCCTTCAATGTAAATGCTGACTGCCGTGGCAGAGCACATCCAATGTGTGTACCGACAAACCAGCCAGAACCAACCAGTAAAAACCCGGCATGAATCAAAAGTTTTTGCACGTCTTTTTCGGTTTCTCAAGACGCGCGCCCGAAGCGGAAGCAGGGCCGTCGCTGTTGTCGCCTCTTTCGTTGCCGAAGACATAAAATCTTTCTTCGTTCCACAGGATTTCCATATTTTTCGCAGGATTTTCTCCGTATTACTAGGACGCTGTCTTTGTCAGTGTGGCGAAGTGTTTGCCAATGGGTGAAAAAAAATCAAGTGATAAAGTGAATACCTGGGGGTTCCTTCTTCTGTCATTTATTGGATTTTTTTTTCTGCTTGCATGGATGGGCACCGAACGATGCGGTATTTGCACTCAAGTTTATTCACGTTTTGTGATGATGTAGGCGACATTGTTGGCGATAATTATTCATAGGTTTATTGGCTATTCGTTCAGCGAACTCTTTATGACCGGAAGCTTGGAAGCTAGTCATTTTTTTTTTTATCTTCGATTTCTAAAAATGGTATAGGAATAGTTCGATATCTCTTCATTTACTCTAAATCCCTCAAATGAATGTGTTTTCTAACACGTTGCAATTGCTGCATTCTTTGCTTGATTCTTCAGATCGTTCATACCAAATATGTAATTTTTGACATTTAATTCTTGACTGTCCTTTGGAGTTACGAAAAGTTTGCTGAACATGTCGGAAATTATTGAATAATAGTTGTCCCGGTAAACTTTGTGTTGCCAAGCATTAGGTTATCTAATACGGCATGAAGGTATCCCTCCAAAATGTCAGAATAGTGCTTCCCGTTATTTTCCTTTTTTTCTGTTGATTTTCACTAATAATTTAGCTAACGAACACGTTGCATCAATACATCGTATGCAGCATTAAAAAATGACATCTATTAGTTGAGCTGTTTTCAAGCCAATTCGTGACATACAAACACCATTCTGTTTCATTTATATAAGATTATCATAAATTACAATCTCTATCTAAATAATTCATCTCTATGTCTACTAGAATAATTGAACATATTATTTACCGATTTTGATAATCTAGTATTAAATACGAGCTAACAGTCTTAATTGACTAACATTTACGGGTAAGGCATGGCAAACACCATCCAATCAACACTGAACCTCATGCATCCATTGTTTTCTTTACACCTATCTATTTCAACAATTACAAAAACTAAACTCACTTACAATGACACGTTCTTTACTCCACCGAAACCTTTCCGTTCATCGTCGCACACACAAACACACTCGCTCATACACCGAAGCCGCGGCCAAAAAACCCAAAGATGCAAAAGAGGATGAACCACCGGATGGCAAAACGGATCAGGATGCCGCTGGAGATACCCTCGAGCAACACGTTCTGGTAAGTTAATTTGATTTATTTACAGTTTGCACCGATCCCCCCCCCCCCCCTTCGGAACGGTTGTCCCTCTCAACCCCCTGGAAGGACGTGAGCATCGAGGACACACTGTATCTCCCCTGTTGACGAGAAAAGGACGCTTGTTCCCTTCGCTGCATGGAGAGCTGCAGCTAGATTCTGTTAGGGCATCCGTCCTATTATAGGGGATCAATGCAAGGTGTTCAAATCTAAATCTTACCTCAGTGTCCAAAAGCTAAAAAATGTCGTATTTTGCAATATGAAGTTTTGATATTATCCTTTATCTGGAGTATAGTAAATTAGAAAAGTTTTGCGGTATACCAAAAGGACAAAAATAAAATGAATAAATTGAAAACTTGATATCGAGATACAAAATACGGACTAACAGAGAGTTTACTATAGAAAATCATGGCTCCTTAGTCCCGACGAAAATAAAATACTGTATTTTTTAACTTGTCCAACGTTTCGGTCGTTCTAAGACCTTCTACAGTAACCCAGACAACCATAAATCGCATGAAAGTTCACGTTATAACTCGTTTATTCATACTAATTACATCAAACCCGCAAAACACCGTGGATAAACTCGTCAAATTGATGAGTTTCCTCGCATAAAACACTTTTTTTTCTGAGTTCATTTGTACATTTTGTTTCGTCCCGTACACTCATACAAAGTAAATCGAATCAATCCGTAGCAGCTGTCAATCAACATTTGTTATCATAAGTTAAGTCGCATAAGATCACAGGTTAGTTCTGTAGAATATTTATACACTCGCATTGAATGTTATTATTCATCACATAATATATGCACGCATATCGCCTCCACTTTGTACGTAGAAGCCCTTTTCGCGACAGCTTATAAGTGAAATTTTGCACATGCAAAGCCTCCAGGTGATTTCGTTTTGCGTACATTTTGGTTGTCTGGGAAGTCTAGTTTCTGAAAAAGGGACAAAACGGACCGAAACGTTGGACAAGATAAAAAATACAGTATTTATTTTTGTCGGTACTGAGGAGCCATGATTTTCTATAGTCAACTCTCTGTTAGTCCGTATTGTGTATCTCAATATCAAGTTTTCAAATTTGAAAGCATTCATTTGATTTAGCTTGAAGAAAGTATAATCTATCTTAATATCTACATAAAAAATAATAATATCCCAAGAATAATATTTTTTTCTACACCGCAATAATGAGTACTATCGCAATAATGGGCAAATTACCCTACTGCAGCAAAAGGAAAAGCAGCATGTAGCCAAGTGGAAGGAAACACACACTTTTTATCATATTTCGAAGGTTCTCCACTTGCATGATGAAGTGGGATTTTTTTTTTCTTCCTTTCCGAAACGGGGTGTGAATCAGCACTGACAAGAAAACCAGAAATGCGACACCAGAAACAATAGAGGCAGACTCCTCAGCTCCAAATCCACTATCACAGTGTACTATTTAGGAACAAACTACGGACGTAATTCAGCCGCAATCGGATAGTATTTGAAAATGATGATATTTTGTGTAAAACATTACGATGAATCAAGTGATTTCCACCGTTTTGGTGTCAAAAATCCCAAATTGTCCATTTACACTAGTTTAAGAAAAAAAAAATTACTCTAAAACTTCAAGCGGAAACCCATCCAATCTCCCTCTTCACAGACACAAAGGCCTCCTCCACTGAAATTCGATCGATTCCAACGACTCCGATATCGTTCGCAAAGCTGAGGAGCATATGTGACTTTTGATGATAGTGCCGTTTCCTTGTACGCCAGATCTCCTAATAACACCCTCTAGCTTAGTCTTCTTGCTGCAATCCGTCTAAAATCACAAAAAAAGTTTATTCGTCTGCAATCCTAACACTTCATTTCGAATCAGCCAGCGTTGCACGTTTCAGCCTAGTTAGTTTCGCCAGAAATCCATGTTCAGACATATCTGCCATATCTTATTTCGTTCATCTGAATCTTACGCTGCCTTGGAAATCCAATAAACCAGAAGGTAGGTCTGTAAGGATATACTCTCGGAATTCCATCTATAGATCATTCGCAAGGCCAAAAATCTGGTCCGTTGTCGAGCGGTCCTGGGTACGGATAGCTGCTTCAGAGGCGCTTACCTTAAGTTTTTGGACAAAACGAGAACTGTAACGAACCGTGTCACGCAGGACAGCTCTGAAGTAGGCCGCCGCAACCGCAGGCACTCAAGCTAGCATCCACTACGAACGTGCAACTCCAGGCTGTTCATCGTCTCTGCTTGTAACCTGGGAAATAAACACCCGGATCAAGTTATACTTGACCTAAGCTGTGCAGTGCCTAGCACCCATCGGTTCCATGATGCGAACAATTCCTGAGATATTCGCTCATTCCCAGCCGATACTAGACCTCCACACATCTTACAAGAGGATTTTGCCGCTAACTACGAAGTTTGCCTCCCAACCGGAGTGAATCAAAGGCACTCATGTGACTAAGCTTAGGAGCTCTCTCTTCGAAGGGGTACGCATTTCCTTCGAGCAATCTCTTCGGATTTTCACGAAACCGTAATTGCGAAAGTTAAAACGTCCTCCTTGAACAACCAATGTCGCAGTTCAAAACGCGTTTAGTGCCTTCACTTCCGTTGCCAGGTCCACCGCTTCGTCGACTGTGACAACGCTATCCAAGTAGTCGTCGACGTAGCGGTTTGCAGCGGTTGAAGCCTTCGGAAACTCTCGGGAAAAGCCCTGCACATTTCGCAAACTGCGCAGCACTCGGTGAACATGTGATTTCAAATATGCGCGATGTCCATGCACGAACTACTCTAACCGGTTGCAATGGATTATTCCGCCCTAGATATTGCTGAGTCTACCTAGCATGCGGTCTAATGAGAACTTGATAGAACATCTCCTTGATGTCAGCGTTGATGATCACCTCTCTCTGCCGAAAGCAACAAAGTACCATCGGTAGTGACAGCAGTAGATCAGTGGAACGGAAAACGAAACTCCTTTTACAGTAGCGGCTACCATCCCACACAACTCGAACTTTCTCCGTTTTTTTTCGTGATTATTATGACCCCCAAAGGCAGATTCAACGTTTGGCTAGGGTCGGTCTCCATTAACTTCTGCATCGTCACTGTGTGGGCGTAGCCTTTGGAGAGATAATCAGAAATTTGCTGTCGCACTTTCTCAAACAAGACTGGATACCGTTTTGATTCATATTACGGACAGCTTCAAATTCCGGACACTCTACTTTGTATGGGAAACATTTCACGCGAAATGTTTCAATTTTTGCTGTTCAAAAGTTCTCAATTTCAAGGCTCGTTTTAGTAAACTTTTTTCATAAATATCTTTGAAAATTTATAATGCCCAACTACCTTAGATGTCTCTTTGGTGGTTTAAACGATTTCGATTGATGATTTGACTGTTCCATTAATGATTATAATGAGCTGTCCGGAATTCGATTCAAAGTGTCCAAAAGTGCAGGAAGCGTCCGGAATAAGAATCATGAAAAGGCCACACATTTTGATTTATTTTAAAATTATTGAAGTTCCGGAAGCGTATTCTTCACCCACCGTTCGAAAGTAAAGGGCTTCCGACGCTCGATAGCGCTAAGGAATCATACAGAATGATTTATTTTGTATGCTTTATGCTGGGTTATATTTCCCTGAGTCCTTAAGTGTCCGTAATATGAATCAAAACGGTATCTCGATTGCCGCTCTTCGAGGCACGAAGCCTTCTCTCCGCCATGGGCTTGCTGTCCAGAAACCAATCAATATTCATAGGACAGCGTCTTCATAACTTGCCACAGGAAGCCTATTCACTAACGGTAACTTTTCTTGCATCTCACCAAAATTAATGGTCTGGTAAGGCAAATCCAGGCTGGAAACGGTATGCCACTCCAGAAATCGTGAAACGCTTACCGAAGCTCCCAGAAATCTCTAGTTGCACACGTTTCGAATTTTCTTCTGGTCACCTAGTCGTCCACTGCATACAGAGGCAAGACAGCTCCGATGACCCCAAGTTTCCGGGCGATAAAGCTTTCTAGCAGCGTCGAATCAGAGCTTTCATCCAAAAAAAACGAACGTATTCACAGATTTGCCGTTGGCGTGAAGGCAAACTGGCAAGATCTGAAATAGAATTCTCTGATGCCCGATGAACAGTAACTACCACCAGAAGTCGAAGCTGGTGTAGAATTTCCTTGGTTGTCTCTAGCTTGGGAATTACCAGGGTGAAGGAACTTGTGATGATTCTCCTGCCAACCATCGGGACCGCAACAGGTGCCTTACAAGGCCACTGCTGCTTCTTGTACTGCTTTCCAGTGTTCACCGATAGTTTTGTCTTGAAAACAGAACATTCCCTTTGTAGATGTCCTCGATTTCACGATGTCCACGAACACTTTTCCGCTACTGACGCTTTTCTCCGATAGCTGATTACTCTTACTGCAGTTTTCTCTAAACAAACGGAGTTCACGAAGTCCTTACACTTTTACCGCTCTGCTTGTGTAACCTCAGTAATACGCTCTAGTGTATCTCGCTGCGTCTCGGGTTTGCCAAGTGCATTTCTTGGCCTGCGGACACGGACAAAGGTGTGTTGCTACTCCAGAACATTGGCCACTCCACAGAATTACCATTGGAAATTGAAAGCTCACTTGACACCACATGACGAGCTGCGAGCTGCTGAGTGTTTGGCGTGTAATCCAGTGGTAGGGTAATTTGCCCATTATTGCGGTATTCCCTATTATTGCGGTATAAGAATTAAACCCTCATTATTAATCGAAAACTCTATTTTCTATGGATATTATTGATGATGATGAAAGCTTATAGTATTCCCAAGCTGTACCAGATGAATGCTTTAAGAATTAAACGATTTTGATCGTTGGAAGAACAGTTTTAAATGATGCATCAAGAAAAGCCTATATTTTTAACCAGTCTCTATATCTACGGGCGGGTTTTCATAAGCTTAAATTTTTAAGTTTAGAACCAAAACAATTATATGTAGCGGGTATATCAGTTCAGTATGGATGTAGCTACATGATAGATATTGAATTTTGAATAAAAGTTCTATATTTTTGAGAAAAAGCATATACCGCAATAATAGGACAATGAAAATAGCTTTATGCCTATTATTGCGGTATCTGTAAATCTCTTTCAAAAATTCGATATTTCAATAGTAATTTTTAATTGTAATTGCTGGAAACATTAATTATATTATTGGGATACTAACTAGGGACATTATTTTGAGTTATTCATACATTTTTTAGGTCAAACAAAAGGTTTATGTTTATTTTTACCCCTGTAGTTCCTCTTATTTACAAATATTCTGCAAATAAACACAATGTTTTACCAAAAAATCACGTAAACTGACTGAAAATCGGAACACATGCCAAAAATACGTTGAACAACTAAGGTATAAGATGATCAAAAGGAAGCAATCCTTTAAAATTGTGGTGCTAGTGGGAAATATTTTTAAAAGCATCAAAATTGTAGGTTATACTTAAGTCAACAAATTCATTTCTTCTATAGCAACTAGTGGTCTCAGATGGAAAAAACCTTGTCTATTCACTTCAACATAGTCCACCTACGACGAAAGAGGAGACGAAACCGGCAGAAAATCATTCGATTCTGTTGATTTGTTTTCGAATCGTGACATAAAGTAATGAATTAGTTTTCCTCATAGATAGGTCCAGAGTCACACAAACTGACAGTACCGTGCAGTGTCATTAATACGGAGGAAGCATAATTTCAATGCTCGAACATTGTGTGGTATTGAATGTACATTGAATGTAATAAAATCTATGATTTTTGGTATACCGCAATAATAGGACGGCACTACCGCAATAATAGGACAAAATACCGCAATAATAGGACAGAGGAAGAGCTTCAGATTTATGTCAAAAAAATGTATGTATGATTCCAAAAATTACTTTTTTACTTCACTATACTCCAGATAAAGGATAGTTTTAACACTTAACATTGCAAAATACCATAATATTTAGATTTTGGACACTGCAATACGATTTTAATTTTAACACCGTGCTTAAGTCCTCCATAATAGGACGGATACCCTACCGAAGGAAAACCTCTAATATTAGGCTCTGGCAACGTTATAACATTTGACTCCAAACCGTGCAGTGCAGCCTTCTGGGGACCTCTGGGAACTAGTTGAGATGAGAGGACGGAGTTTTGATTTATTGGTATACCTTGATAGGCTAACTGACTTGTGATGCTGGCCTTGCTATGCTTGATAATCTTTCTAGCTGTGGCAATATTTGCAATGGAGCATTATTTGTTACAAGGAACCAATAATTTGGTACATAATTTTGGTAAGAACTTTGCATGTTACCCATAGGTATTACTTACCACTGTCATACCACTGTTGTGCATACTGACCTACAGAGCTAGCATTCTCACCAAGACCTGGATGCATAGGTACTGGTTCGACTTGTGCAGAGGTCTGCTGAACTCCCTGAGAACTAACTAGCTCTGTGTTGTACAGATGTTGCTCTCCTGCTGGACGACTCTCCGAAGGCATAGTCGTTTGTGTTGAGTGGTGGTATACTAATGCAGCCCACAGACGCTCAGACGGTTTGACCAACATTGACTCCGCCCTTCTGGTTGATGTTCATGTTGGTGCTATTTTTGACCGTGCGTGATGCTGCTTGACGTACCAATTTGTCAGTTTGTGAAACCGATTTGACGTTTGACAAATCGGTCGACCAAAATCAAACGAGTTTGATTTTGCTCAAACCACCGGTGGGCAGACCAAAATGTTTGACGAACTGATCGTACCGTCTGTAGGGATGTTGCCAGAACATCGACGTCAGCGTGTCAAATTGAAGCTTCAAACTGTATGTAGATGGGTGGCAAGCCAAAATGCATGAATTTACAGAGTGTCGACGACATGGTGATCTAGCGAAAGTGCGCTATGAGTTGTTTCTATATACTCGACTGGCGTTTTCCCACAATATTTAACCTATTTCTTTAGCAAATACACCAGCAGTTCTAGCATTGATTCCATCTAAAGTTCAATACGGGATTCCTCCAGGGGTTGTACCAGGAATTCCTACAAGAATCCATCAGAAATTTCACCATTCACCATACCTGGATGAAGTAATAGGAATCCTTTTAAAGTTCTTCTAGGGATTCCATCAGGAGAGTTTCCATAAGAAGTTATTGTAAGGATTACACCATGAATTCCTTCAGATGTTCCTTCAGGGATTCCATCAGCAATTTCTTAAAGGATTCCACCTCGAACTCCGCTAGAAATTCCATCAGGAGTGTTCCTCTAGCATTTCTATGAGAAGTTTCTCCAGGGATTGCACCAGGAGTTCCTTCAGTGATTCCACCTGGTATTCCTTCAAGGATTCTTTCAGGAGTTTCTCTAGGGATTCCATCAGGAATTCTGCAAGAGATTTTATCAGATGTTCCTCCAATGATTCAATCAGGTGTTCCTTCAAGAATATCAGGAATTCCTCCAGGGATTTCATTAGTAGTTCCCATAGAGATTCTATCAGGGGCTATTTAGGGCTTTCATCAGATTCCTTCTGGGGATGACATCAGGAGTTCATCCAGGGATTCCATCAAAAGTTGAATCTGCGGCTTTACCTGGAGCTCCTCCAGGTACCATCGGTAGTGACATATCAGGAGTTCCTCGAGGAATTTCATCAGGATTCTTCTGCGCATATCATAAAGCGTTCCTTTAGGGATTCTATCAGGTGTTCCATCAGGGATCTTATACGAATACCTCCAGGAAATTCAACAGGAGCTCATGTACAAATTTTATCAGTCTTCTAAGGAATTCGTTAGGAGTTCCTCCAATGATTCCATAAGCAGTTCCTTCAAGAATATCTTTAGGAATTCCTCCAAGGATTCCATCACGAGTTCTTCTAGAGATTCCATCAGAAGTGTTCCTATAGGAATTCTATCAAGAGTAGGGGGCTTAGGGCTTCCACCAGTTCTTCTGGGGATTTCATCAGGAATTCCTTCAGAGTTTCCTCCTGGAATTCTTCAAGGAATTCCACCAGAGAGTCCAACAGGAGTCCCTGGAGAAATTCCATCAGAATGTCTTCTAAGAATATAATAAAGAGTTCCTCTAGCAATTCTTTCAGAAATTACATCAGGAATTCCTCCAGTAATTTCATCACGAGTTCCTATAGGGTTTCCATCAGAAATTTCTCTAGAGATTTCATCAGAAGTTTCTTCAGAGATTCCACCAGAAACTCCTACAGAGAAAGAAATTCTTCTTGGGATTACATCAGGAGTTCTTCTGGGGATTACAACAGGAGTTTTTTTTCATGGATTTCATCAGGAGTTCCTTTAAGGATTTCATTAAAATATTCAATCTAGAACTCCTCCAGGGATTCTATTAAAAGATTTTGTAGGAACTCCATCAGGAGTTCCTTCAGAGATTCCATCTGGAATTCTTACAGGGATTCTTTCAGAAGTCTCTCTAGGGATTTCATAATGAGTTACCTCGGAGATTGCACCTGGAATTTCTCCAGAGACAATATCAGGGATTGCTCAAGGAATGCTTTAAGGATTTCCGCCAGGCATATTATCAAGACTTCAGTAGTTTCATCAGGATCCTTATAGATTCAGTCAGAAGGTTCTTCAGATATTTCATTAGGAGTTCCTAGAGGGATTACATTAGAAGTTCTTCTAGGGATTCCATAAGAAGTCCTTCTAGGGATTTTATCAGGAGTTCCTAAAATGATTCTATCAGGAACTCCTTCCAGAAAATCAAAAGTTTCTGTATGAATTTAATAAGGTACCGTCCATAAATGACGTAACATTTTAGGGGGGAGTGGGGAGTCTACTATTTTGCTACGAACCATGTATTCAATAAAGGAAAATAGACTACGATGGGGGAGGGGGTGTCAAAAATTGGCCAAAAATGCTACGTCATTTATGGACGCTGCCTAAGGAGTTCCTTCTGAGATTTTACCTGGAATTCCTTTTATCGAATTTTCCTCGAGGGATTCCATCATAAACTCCTCCAGGGATTTACATCAGAAGTTCTTCCAAAAAATCCATCAGAAGTTTATCTAAGGATTTCATCAGGAGTCTTTCAATAGATTTCTTTTGGAGTTTCTGCAGGGATTCCATCAGAAGTTCTTTTATGGATTCCTTTTGGAATACTTCTAAAATTTCATAATAAAATCACCCTGAGACCCCATCAAGAACACTTTCTGGGATTTTATCAGAAGTGCTGTCGGGGATTCTATCAGGATTTTTTCTAAAGGTTTCTTCAGGATTATTTGAGGGGTTTTCTGGGTTCCAGCAGACTATTTCCTACCGATTCATCCCGGAATTTATCGAGGGATTCTACCAGAATTTTCTTCAGGGGTTTTATAGGGAATTCTTCAAGGGATTTTTCCAGGAATTTTTCAAGGGAGTCCTCCCGGAATTAATCAAGGAATTAATATCTCCAGTGATCCTCAAGGGTTGTCAGGAATTCCTCTCGGGATTTTACCAGAAATTTCTTAAAAGGACTATATCACCGGGATTACTCAAGAGATTCCTCTCACGAAATATCTCCAGGAATCCCTCCAGCAATTATACCAAAAATTTCTTGTAAGGATTCCACAAGTAATTTGGGAATCCACCAGTATCCAGCGACTCTATGAGAAGCTCCTCTTTGGATTCAAAAAAAGAATTCCTTCAGAGATTCCTTTAAGAAAACCTACAGTAATTCCACCAGAAACTCCTTCGAAAATTCCGCTAGGATTTCCTCTAAGGATTCCAACTGAAAAACCCCCATATAAATCCTCCAGACAGAGATTCCTGTAAGAATTCTACTAGAGGTTCCTCCATGGATTGCATCAGGAACTCACCCAGATAATTCCCCATGATTTCAATCAGGAAAATCTTCAAGGATTTCAGCTGCAATTCTCATTGGAATTCCACTAGATTTTTTTACAGAAACTCCACCAATTTTTTCAGGTTTTTTTTTTGCGGGAAATCAAAAAATCCCTTAGAAGTTCTTCCAAAACATTCTAGAAAACATCCTCTAAAGGTTTCGCCAAGATGATCTCCAAGAATCCCATAACGAATTTCTTATGGGATTTGACCACAATTTCCTATAAACATTCCTCCAGTAATTTCTTCAGAGACTTCACCAGTATTTTCGTTTATTATTTCACCAGTAATTTCTCACGAGAGGAGTTTTTAAGGATTTTCACCACGAGTTCTTACAATGTTAACACTGGGAATATCACCAGAGTTTCGCTGAAATTTCCACCAGAAAAATCTACTACATTTTCGTCGGAAGATCTACCAGAAAATACTTCCATGATTTTACTAGGATTTCCCTTCTCAGAATTTTTCAGGGTTATTAGATATTCTTCCAGGGATTTAATTTAAAAAATTCCCCAAGTTCACAAGATTTTTTTTTCTGAAAAACCACCAATATTTACGCGAGAATAGACCAGAAATCCCACGAAGGATTGAACTAGCTATTCCATCAGGAGGGTATCTTCCAAAAGATTGTTCCTCAAGCAATTTCACTGATATTTACTCAGAAGATTAAAAAACAATATTTTAATGTCTTCAGGTTCAATCACTGGAAGAATTTTTTAGGAAATTTCTGGAAAAAAATCATAAAATAATTTATTGTGAAATCCTTAGAGGAATCACCTACAAAATCACTGGAGAATTCTCAGGGAATTCTCTGGAGAAAATCCTTGATATATCTCTGGAAGAACTTTTAAATCAATCGCTGAAGGAGTTCCTACAGGATCCTCCTGGTGGATTCTTTTTTCATTCCTTCAAGAAGTACTGGAAGAAATTTAGGGGAAAATTCCTTTAGGAATCCTACGAGACATTTATGGTAGATTCTTGAAGTAATTCCTTCATAAATCCCAGGTCAAACGCCTTGAAGAGTCCCTTCAGGGATACAAGTAACAATCTTTGAAAGAAACATTGGAATAATTTATATCAGAATTTATTGAAGATTCTCTAGAAGAATCCGCTGAGAATAACCTGGGGGACTTTTCGAAAAAATTGCAAGTGGAATCTCTAATGGAATTCCTGGTAGGAAGTTTGTTGAATTCTTGTGCAGTTTTCTTGTGGAAAAAAACTCCTTGGGTAGAATCACTGTAAGAGTTCTTGGAGTAAATCTCTTCATGTATTTCTGTACGAATTTTTGAAGAAATTTCGAGCGAAAATCGTGTAGGAATCCCTGAAAAAATGTTTGAAAATATCTCTGAAGAATTTTTTTGAAAGTATTCTTAGGGAAATCACTGGAAGATTAGTGATATGAGCAATTCTTGGTGGAATTTCGGTATTAATATCTTGGGAGGGATTCATTGAGCAATCTCTTTAAGAATTTCTAAAGGAATTTCTGGTGGAGAATCATGAAAAGAATCCTTATAGAATCTGTTTAGAAGTAAAAGTTGCTGGAGAAATTCCTAAATAAATCTTTGAAGAAAGCATTGGATGAATCACTAAAGAAATCCCTAGGGAAGTTTTTGAATAAAAATTGAAAAAATACAAGAAATCATCACTGAAAAAAAAATCCTTTTGGAATTTATTAAGCAACTCCTGGTGGAATTTAAGGAAAAGTTCTAGGAGGAAGCCCTGAAAAAAGTCCCGGTGAAATCCTTGGGAAAATTTCTGATGTTGTATTTTTTAAGAAGTATCTGAAAGATTTCATGATACGATTTCTGAATAATACATTATGGAATCTTTAGAACTAGCTTCTGAAGGCATTCTTAAAGGAAAGCTTTGAAGGAATCTCTGAAAGAATGCCAGGAATTTCTGGTTGAGTTTGTAGATAAATATCTAGAGGAATTGTAGATAAAACTCCTGGTAGAATCCAAGGAAGAATTGCTTGAGAATTTCTCATCAATATCCTTTTCTTCAGGTACTTAAATTTTGAAAGTTCCTCACTTTGATTATTGCCCAAAAATCGTAGCAAAATTCCCCCCACAGCCACAGAACTCGAAATAACATTCACTAGACTTGCTGAGATCATTCAGAAATATAGTGTTGCTGCAATGAACTTTGCCAGTCGGTCAAACGGTTGCAGCAACTTAAATCGATTTGACTAACTTGGGGGCGGAGTCAATGTTGGTAGAACCGTCGGAGTGTCTGTGGGCTGCATAGCGTACGTCGATTGTTGCCATAGCACGGATGGAATTGCTTGAAGTTGTGGTGTTAGACGCCGGTACGAGTGAGTGTCTGTATGGGTGAACATAGCTATCGTGGGCAATGGCGGCAACGAAAGCGATACAATAGTTGCTGATATCATAAACGTATTGCTGTCGATAGATGTGAAGCCTTTGTTCGTTCACCAGACGCTGTACTTCTAGCTGGATCCAGGAACACTCGCTGACGTTGATACCGTTGAACCCCGCGGATCGGGAACAGCATATGCTGCACATTTGAAGCTTCGTTCCGTATCTTCGATGCTGTCGTTCACACCGACACATCTGAAGTGGAACCAGTGATCGTATCCATCACACTGAATATGGCCATTCGTAACACCTACTTCCAGCACAGCCTTCCATACCTGGATGTACGATATACCTGGAAATCACCCCAATAGACAGAATCACAAATCGAGCACGTTCTGATTGATGGACGTCAGGACATATCGTGACGATAACATCGACTCTGACCACTATCTGGTGATGGTTAAATTGTGCCCAAAACTCTCCGTCGTTAACAACGTACGGTACCGACGGCTGCCCTGTTTTAATCTAGAGCGGTTTAAGCAACCCGATGTCGCAACTGCATACGCGCATCACCTCGAGGCTGCATCACCGAAAGAAGTGAGCTGGATGAAGTTTCTCTTGAGGGCTGCTGGAGAACAGTGAAAGCAGCCATCAACAATGTAGCTGAGAGCAACGACAGGTACGTTGGACGGAGTCGACAGATTGGTTCGACGAGGAAGGTAGACAGATTCTGGAGAGGAAGAATATAGCGCGGGTGGCCATGCTGCAGCAAGAGACCCGGCAGTACGTGGAACGTCATAGACAAAAACGGCAACAGCAGACCCGAATCTTTCGGGAGGAAAAACGCCACCTGGAGGAAAAGCAGTGCGAGGAGCTGGAACAGCTGTGCCGGTCTCAAGAAACGCGTAAGTTCTATCAGAAGCTCAACGCATCCCGCAATAGCTTCGTGCCGCGAGCCGAGTTGTGCAGGGATAAGGATGGGAGTATCTTGATGTAGGTACGGGCGTGAGGTGATCGAAAGGTGGAAGCAACATTTCTACGAAGACCAGAATGAAGGTTGTGACAACGGAGGGAATGCTTTCGTCAATACTGCGGAGGATGGAAACCAACCAGCTCCCCCTTTGAGGAAGGTTAAGGATGCCATTATCCAGCTCAAGAACAATAATGTTGCTGGTAAGGATGGTATCGAAGCTGAACTCATAAATCATAAGCTGCACCGGCTGATAAGCATAATCTGGAAACAAGAACAGCTACCGGAGGAGTGAACGGAAGGGGTAATATGCCCCATAAACAAAAAAGGTGACAAGTTAGATTGTGAGAACTTTCGAGTGATCACTATTCAAAATGCCGCCTACAAAGTATTACCCCATATCATTTTCTATCGTCTGTTACCTGTAGTGAAAAAGTTCGTCGAACTTATCAAGCCGGCTTCGTTGACGGCCGATCGACAAAAGACCAGATCATTACTATACGGCAAACCCTCCAAAAATGTCGTGAATACCAGGTCCCAACGTATTACCATCTCATCGATTTCAAAGCGGCCTACGATAGTATCGACCGCGTCAAGCTATGGAAAATCATGGACGAGACCAGCTTTCCCGGGAAACACAAAACACAAAACTGATAAAAGAAACGATGGAAGGTGTTCGAAATTGTTCGAAGTTCGTTTGAATCCCGCCGGGGACTACGACAAGGTGATGGACTTTCGTGCCTGTTGTTCAATATTGCGCTAAAAGGTGTTATGCAGTGAGCCGGGCTAAACAGCCGGGGTACGAGTTTTACGAGATCCAGTCAATTTGTTTGCTTTGCGGATGATATGGACATTGTCGGCCGTACATTTGAAAAGATGGCAGACCTGTACACTCGCCTGAAATGCGAAGCAAATATGGTGTTCGCTTTAGATCCAGTATCTACTAATTTCTTCAAAATTGCGATTGCGACTGAGTTACTTTCATTTTCCCTCCCAAAATAGTACACTGTGCGCTGGGTGCAGCAGTCACTGACGCCGTTCGGAGTGGTTTAAATTTAAAATTTAAATTTCCCCGCGAATTGCTGCATTGTGTCATTGAGTCGGTTCGAGAGTCGAGCCCAGTAGTGCGATGATATTGTTTCCTGGTGCCGCCGCCACGCTGCTGGCTGGTTGATTTTGCCCGTCGAGAAAATCTGGCGTTTATTTACCAAAGGGAATGCTGTTTAACATGGTGATTTTTTGTTCTGTCTGCTCTCTGTTTCATTTCTGTAATCTGCATACTTGCCTAGGTCTGGCCGAGGATGCGGATGATGCTGGTGAGATTATTTGTATTATTCGGATTTTATGGGACAATTTTAGCACCATGAGTGTTTTGACGTTTGAGCACTGTAGCCATTGTAATCGCTAACTCTTGAAATGTTAAGCAGTGAAGCAATTCTGATGCAGATTTTGTTCTTTTGCTTGTAGGAAAGAAGACCACCAAAACCAAAGCCAAGAAAGCGAAGAAAACAGGTAAGAGCTTCGAACAACCGACTGCTAACGGCGAACCAGGGGGAATGTAAAACAACTTTCAAAGCAATTTGAGCAAAAAGGCAAAACCATTAATACCCCAGAGAAACAGCGTGAAATCATATTAACTGGAAGCAGACTCACGCAACAAAAAAGGGTTACAAAAAGAAACCATTTCCTTTACCAGTAATTAGCAAACTCTTTGTACAACTTCCCGTTGCCTGCCCACTTCAAACGTGGCACATTACAGATTCGCGGTGCTTCATCCTCTGTGAATATCAAGAATAATAGTACAAAAAAATTCTAATGTTAGTTCGTTTATAAAGTTTGTCTACAAGTCTGGATCGATTTGAATAAAAATGTTAGGCAATGTTTTGAGCTCCGCACTTTTGAAGGTGTAACTGTCAAAATCGTTGATTTTTAGTACATTAACGTTTGACTTTAATATAAAAAACCATCTGTCAGTATTTTCAGTGCGCATCGAACCCTCGGGCTGTACGTACACATTTTTTTCTGCTCTAGATTTTTTTTTAAATGTCTCCGTAATGTCTCATATACCGCTGCAACCGTTGTGCCCAATATAGGGTCATTGTAAGCCAATATGAGATAAAATTACTCCATGTAATTTAAAACATTCTGAAATGGCGCTGGTCTAGAAATACAAATGAGGATTGTGCGATATTTGCCAGAAAACCATTCGCCAGAAAACTATTCGCCAGAATGACATTCGCCAGAAAGTACCATATGCCAGAAAACCATTTGCCAGAAAGTACCATTCGCCAGAAATCCATTCGCCAGAATGTACCATTCCCCAGAACTGACCATCCCCTAGAATTTAATAAAAAAAATTCAGGTAAATCAAGTTTGCAATTGTAGGAGAAATAAACGAGCCAGAGCCTTTAAAAAATTGTGTGAGATTATTTTGGTTAATACACTCAAAAAAGTACAGGGTCTCTTGGACACAATCTACCGTTGACTAAGAGAGCCAGCTTCGAATATCCATATTCTAATTGTTGGACTATTATAAAAATATCGATTTCTCGAGAATTCAACGATCAACTTCAATATTTGAAGTTTTATAAATATGAATTGAAAAGGCAACACCTAGTACTGGGGGACCATGGAAAGAAGAAAATATACAATAGAATAACAATTGTATCCATTAAAAGCTGTTCCACTATGAAAGATACTGCTTACTGATGTAAATATTTGATATTCAGCGTGACGGATAGTAAAGTATTTTTTTTTTAATATATGTTGTCCCTGAAAAATTGTATTATGGTTTGAAAGGCTTCACAAGAGGTTCGCCCTTCTTTTCAGCATAAGCTGTTCTTCGAAGTTTTGTTGCTTCAAAGGGGCTAGATTAGATATTTACAAGATTTCAATATGCGTTGCAACTATTTGTGCCGTCCGTTCGATGAAATAATGAATGCCTCCACTCGAAAACCAAAGTTACATTTACTATAACAACTTTCAGGAGCTTTTAGACAAATAAGACAGTTGTAAAATTAATAAGAACATCCAATATATGAATAATGGAGAATTCTTATTTGCCAAAAACCATGTCAAGTAGCGGTAAGCAAATACTCTTTTTTGAATACTTTTTCATGTACTGAAATTTAGGTGACCATTATTACTAAAAACCTTTTGTTCTATTTTTACCCGAATGTTGTTCCCTCGAATATCATTTCTCCGAACGCCAGATACAAGAATGACACTTTTTCCTGCAATACATTCTCCCAAATAACCCGAAATTTGTATGGATCGTGGTATTATGATAGGACCGCCCACTTCTACTCCCTCTTGAACGACCACGTGGTTCATGGACGGCCCCAAAATAGATGCAGTTGAAAATGGACAAGAAACAATCTTCAGAGACAGAGTGGTGAACTAGAAAGAACGATAAAGAAAACAAGAAAAAATGCTATGTTCAGAGAAACTTTAAAGAACCGCTGATCAAAAGAGAAGGGTGCATATCATATGAACCATTCATCACCCTGAAAATATCAATAAGTTCTGATGATTATGAGTGCCAAAACATTTTCGAGGAAATAGGCCACTTGAGAAAACGGGGTATTCAGGGAAGTGGTTTTCAGGGAAACGACATTCGGGGTATCGATATTCGGGAGAAAGTAGCACAACCCCAACAAACTGTCCATTGAAAAGCAAAAAATATCTGGTAGTTGTACGAGAAGTTTTATACAAAACAATATTCTGACGAAGAACAGCTCGCGTTGACAGGAAATGAAATTTTCTTAAAACTAAGTAAAACAGCTTAGAATACTGTATCAAAACCTCATAGCCAAAAATCTCGCAAGAGATGTAGAATAACAGTGTTATAATGTCTCCGCTCTGTGAACTAGCAAAAAGCTTAAAATGAGAAGAATGAGATAGTTACCTTACTATTTGTTCAATTTAAACATGTCAAAAGTGGCACAAGTCGAATATTGTTGATTGATTAAAATATTGTTGATTGATTAAAATCGACAAGAAAAATAATTCTGGGGAATGGTACTTTCTGGCGAATGGTACATTCTGGCAAATGGTTTTCTGGTAAATGGTACATTCGGGCGAATGGTTTTCTGGCAGATGTCATTCTGGCGAATAGTTTTCTGGCGAATGGTTTTCTGGCAAATATCGCACAATCCAAATGAGTGCCAAATATATGTAATGTTTACGGTTACTTTTCAAAAGAGCCTAATTTAAGTTTCGTCCGACATTTTGTTATAAATTGGTCCAGAAGTGTGTAGTAGCAAGCAACTTCATAAAGAAAGAAGTGTTTAAAGTTTTTACGTTGTTTTTTATATGATAACGTTAAATGCAGCACCGTGAGATTCACTTGTATTCTCCATGCGATTGTGCTCGCGCTAGCTGTTGTTATAGAAACGACCTTCGCACAAACCTAGAAACAGTTGTTGCTGCACACCTCCCCCCGTGCGCGCGTGTTCGACCATTCCACATTGGTCCCAGAGCCATATCTAGGAAGACAAAAATGATTTTAAATGACATACATACAGTTATTTCGATTGTTCTAGCAAATATCTCTTTTTTCGCTTTCTTTACCATATAAAATTTGGTTTATGGTGAATATATGTGTAAGAGTTGATTTTTCATGAATACCTTGTATGAAGCACAATCAGAACTTTCAATTTTGCACATTTTTGCTGAAGGCACCAAAGAGCTATCTCGAATATTTTTCAAGTTATGGACAATTTTCGGTTGAAAACATATCATTTTCAAAATTCTGTCAATCTTTTCAAACAAGAAACGTCCTTACAGTTTTTTCACCATAAACAGAGAAAGAAATAATCTTTTTAATGCCGACAAAAGATTGGAAATCCGTTTGCGCCTTTCGGAGATATCGGCATTTGAAAACAACCATTTTTTCGAAGAAAATTTCTGATAACTCTGTAACCATAGGAGATAGAACAGTAGTTTCTTCGGCAAAAAGTTGCGCAATCAAAAGTTCTAAAAGTGCTCGGAACAAAGTTTTTGCGAGAAATTATCGTATAAAAAGTTATCAAGAAAAAACTGATTTTTCAGTACCACCCTAACTTTTTTGTTAAATAAAATCATAACTCGCGAACCATAAGAGATAGAAATTTGGGTTCTTCGGCAAAGTTGCTCCAAATCGGTTGTTCTAAAACATTGTAGAATATTGTGTAGTCCTAAATGCGTCAGCAAAAAAGTTTATGTGCTGATCTCGTAAACCATGTGGGCCACCCTAATTTCACATCTCTGAAAAAAATGTCTGAAAAATATGGAGAAACTTTGCCGAAGACACCATATATCTAAAATTGACGGTTTAGGCGCAATCATTTTTGTCTTCCTAGATATGGCTTTGGGACCAATGTGCATTCGAAGCCCCCATTTAATGGTTCTTTTCACTGTTCTGCTCGTTTCACCGGCTAATTAGATGCTGACCATGGCCCGGAGACTGCCCTAGGAGCCGGAGCTTCCGGCGATAATGAGCTCGTTGAAGTTACTGTAAGTATGGCCACTGTTAGCTGTTGCTTTCCTTCTTGCTACACAACTGTACAACTTTTCGCGGTATTTTATTTCTCTTTTGTACAGAAAATTGTTTCGACCTCCATAAAGACGCCAATCGTGCACGTTTGCTTCGGATACATACCGGAAGACAAGCTGGATCCTGGCCTGCGCTACGTGTACGTTATTCGGAGGTTCAGCTCACCGATTGGTAAGTTAGAATTATGCTATCCTATAAGGCCAACCAACCTATTTTAGAAATCAAAACGAATTATGAAAGTAATTTTTTTTTGTTTATTTTTTTTAACGACATTTTTACTGCCGTCAATCGCAAGTCAGTCCCATCTGCATTTTCATCAAAATTGAGTTGAGTTCGGTTTTCAACATATCTTTGAGCATTGAAAGCTGTCCTAATTAGATAATAAGATTTGTTCGGAAAAAGTAGGATAAAATAGCAAGCCAAATTGTCTCATAGTGAAAAGTAACCGCATATCACTCCCACTACAGATTACCGCATCGTCCGTCGCGTTTTCTTAGAAAGATATCCTAGTGAAAAGCAAATTGTGAAAGTTTCATTAAGTTTCGAACATGTACCAATCCTCTGGAATTTTTTGAATATTCGTATGGAAAACGAGTTTGGAAGCTCCACAGCCCATTTTCTCAATGCCTACTTCTTCCAGATGGGACTGACTTGCGATTCACGGCAGTTTAGCCGTGGGTTAGTTTATCTTGAGTTCAACGGCTTTACTTCTTTATAACAATTATGTCATAAGTGACTGTCTCTGGGATGGGATTCGATCCTAGGTCCTCGGCGTCGCTTTTATTTTAGGTTCGTCCCCCTGTAAGCAACTTACCAAAAACTAGTATAATGAAATTTCATAATTTTTTCCAAAGATTACCAATATTAAGAATTATTCAAAACGATTATAAATACACATAGAAAGTAATGAACTCGCCAAAGGCGAAAATTCACAATCATGAAAATCAAAAACAATAATTATTCAGGATGGAAGGAGATCAAGGGTTTAATTCTTAGATAATTGAGAGTACCTTTCACAAATCGCTCTCTGTAACACCATGAGAATCTGTTTATCGTCCACTGCTACAGCTCTGATTGTGGTTTAACGCATCTAAACAAACTCAAAAGCTTGGGGGCACTATTGCTATAGGATGTTCGGGGATTGTTTACCATGCTAGTAAAGTAAAACACATACTCTGCCCATAACTGCATAACAGTCACATTCGACATTTTTGATAAATTGGAGTTAATACCATGGAGAGTCATCAAATGACAAATACTTTCGATAAACTTACTAAATCTGTAAGTTTGTTCTAGAAAATTCGAAAAAAATACCAAGTTGTTTTGTCACATTGGCAATTGTAACCGCATAACAGTCACATTGAGATTATACATTGAGCCTCATAATGTAGTAGCAACGAAATTTATATCAGAATTATTTTCTGATTATTCACCCAATATGCGATATGAGTTTTATAAAATTTTAGCCTTAAATAAGCTCTTTTAAATTCTTAATGATTTTTTGGAAATTTTAGTTTCCTTCCATACTGCAGTAAATGCAAACTTGGTTATCCCATTTACTCAGTGCCTACTTTTGTCGAATGTGACTGTTTATGCAGTTATGGCAAGTACTTCCCAATAGTAAATAAGCGAAAAAATGTGTTTTATTCAACGCTCTTTCTCTTTGGAGCCTCTATTTTCGCAGCTTGCTGTTTATCAAGTTTGTTACAACTTGCGAATCATTGCCGATCATGGACCAATGCTGATGCAATGTTTTTCTTCGCATGATTTGATCGTGCTTCGAAATAAAGAATTCTGCAGCACCTGATGAAGGCAATATTTATCAATGCAACTTTTTCTACTTATGAACTCTTCCAGAAAATCTGTTTATGAATCCCTCCGGAGAAGTGTTATAAAATGTTGATAAAGAAACTTAAAAATGTGTTATCCAAAAACTTCTTAAAATAGATGAAATTCTTAGGATTTTTTCGGATAAATTTTCTTCAGAAACACAAGGAAGTTATTTCATAAGACCTCCCATTATTTTTGCTAATGGGGATTTTTTTTAATTACCGTACGTTTGTTTCATGAAAAATATAATCCAATCCGACTTATACTTCATTAAAACCAATCCCATATCGTTTCTTTCAGATCTTTTAGAAAATTTGCAATTGCTTTGATAAAAAAAACCTTGTTTTTCTGATGCTTCGATTGAAATATGGGTTTTCAAAGAAAAGGCTAAAATGGTCATTTTTCACAAAATTGACCATAACTCAGGAACAAAAAAAAAATACATCCTAAAAGTTGCTGGAATTGAAGTTTATAAAGTTTCCTTCTCAAAAATATTTTAATAAACATTTTCCGCGAGTTCGGGCATAGATTTTCCAGCTTTTCTTTATGAATTTCCCTAACGGTGGAAAATTTTGTGGAAAACTTTTTCCAGTTCATTTTTTTTTGTTTGCTGAGAAAGTTTGCTTAAATTTTCATATAAAAACTTTGTTTCTACAATGTTTCTTTCTTGAGTTATGATTTTTCAAAGAAAAGTCTTAAATGGCACATCTGGACATTTTTCACAAAATTGGTCATAACTTAAAAACGAAAATAAAGTGCATTCCAAAAATTTCAGTGATTAAAGCTTATAAAATTACCTTCTCGAAAATATTTTTTTGAAAATTTTCCACGAGTTCGGGCATAGTTTTTCCGGCTTTTCTTTACGAATTTTCCCAACGGTGGAAAATTTTGTGGAAAACTTTTTCCAGTTCATATTTTTTTTTGAATTTTTGAGAAAATTTGCTTAAATTTTCATATAAAAACTTTGTTTCTACGATGCTTCGTTCTTGAGTTATGATTTTTCAAAGTAAGTAGTGTCAAGGGAAAACAAAAAATTTCCACCTGAGTTTTCCGGAAAAATAGGCGACCCTGAATTTTTCTCAATTTTTTTTATTCATATATCCATGAGCCCTGCCTGTGGAAAAAGTTTCATGAAAATCTGAGACCCTTCGGCCCAAACCCGTACGGTAATAAAAAACACCCCCAACAGTAAGTGTTGAAGATTTCCTTGGATTTGATTTTACTGTTTCGGTCAACCAATTTGAAAAGCTGGATGAATCCACTTGCAGCACGGAAATATTGGATTTGAACCATACCCAGAAATACAGTAGAACAAGTTTTGATCAGTCCACTGATGGAAGTTTTTGGCAGAGAATCGCCATATGTGGATTACCCTCATATCCTACTGTGTGCTCAGAAACCATGTCGACGATGCCAGCATTGATGTGCGCATTGTTGCGCTGGTCCAAAACCCTAACTTTTCATTCTGTTAAAAGATGAGTCTACCGGAGATTTCGTTGAAAATTGTCCGGAGAACGAA